>NC_048299.1:232021946-232083173 GCF_013100865.1 Trachemys scripta elegans | reverse complement strand
GCTGCATAGTAAAGTTTCAGAGCTGAATTAAGTCAATGTTCAGTTGTAAACTTTTGGAAGAACAATCATAACATTTTGTTCAGAGTTAACCTTTATTCCCCAGTTGTTCATAAATCTGAGGTTCTATTATAATGGCAGTGAGAAAGGAATCAGAGGAGCAGTTTCAGTAAGGAGACTTGACAAATAAGGAAGCATGGGTGCATTTACAGATAATCAGTACCTAGAAAGGTTTCAAAGTAACAGCCGTGTTAGTCTGTATCCGCAAAAAGAAGAACAGGAGTACTTGTGGCACCTTAGAGACTAACAAATTTATTAGAGCATAAGCTTTCGTGGGCTGTAGTCCACGAAAGCTTATGCTCTAATAAATTTGTTAGTCTCTAAGGTGCCACAAGTACTCCTGTTCTTCTTTTTGCGGATACAGACTAACACGGCTGTTACTTTGAAACCTTTCTAGGTACTGATTATCTGTAAATGCACCCATGCTTCCTTATTTGTCAAGTCTCCTTACTGAAACTGCTCCTCTGATTCCTTTCTCACTGCCATTATAATAGAACCTCAGATTTATGAACAACTGGGGAATAAAGGTTAACTCTGAACAAAATGTTATGATTGTTCTTCCAAAAGTTTACAACTGAACATTGACTTAATTCAGCTCTGAAACTTTACTATGCAGCAGAAAAATGCTGCTTTCTTTTTTTCTTAGTGCTGTGTTAAATGTAAACTACTGTACTACATTGCTTTTTTGGTCTGTGCTACTGCCTGATTGTACACTTCTGGTGCCAAATGGGGGGTGTGGTTAACTGGTGAGTTTGTAATTCCGGTAGTCAACTCCTTTTTTTTTTATTTTGTTTTGGTTACAGTCCTTTTCCTGTTTCACACAGATGTCTTGGCTTATAATAATATATGGAGATAGGTCTAGCTCCTAGAACTGGAAGGGACCCTGAAAGGTCATAGAGTCCAGCCGCCTGCCTTCACTAGCAGGACCAAGTACTGATTTTGCCCAGATCCCTAAGTGGCCCCCTCAAGGATTGAACTAGCAACCCTGGGTTTAGCAGGCTAATGCACAAGGAAGCTGATGCCTTGGTCGGGGCCAGTAACGGGACACCCCAGGCGGGCTGCCTGGCCCTGGGCGTTCGCCCCGCGAGGGGAGCGAGTCTCTCACTTCGTTCCTTCTCCCCCCACCCCCTCGCTGGCCGCTCCCGGCAGCCAAGCCCCCACAGCGCGCGCGAGCCAGAGGCTGAGGCTGACCGGCCGTTTCCGCACGCAAGAAGGGGGGGGACACGTGACGGTGGGGGAAACGCCACCAGGAGAGGTGGGCCCCAGGCAGCAGGTGCTGTTGCGCCTCCAGCGCCTTTTCTCTCTACCCAGAAGCCCCCCGCCATTAGGTGACGGCCGGGTCCCCAAGCCAACCAAGATGGCGGCGAAGTTCATGCGCGCGAGGCGGCGCTCTAGGATACCTCCGCGCTACTCTATGGTTGCCCGCGAGTCCTCTGCCCGTGCGAGACCGGGCGCAGGAAAGGTCAGAGGTCACGCCCCGCCCTCCGACGGACGCAACATGGCGACGCCGAGCTGGGGCCGCGCCGCCTCGCGGAGCCGGGCATGGCAGCTGCTGGGTGCGGCCAGGCGGGGCAGCAGCCATGGAACCGCTGACTCGCCGGCCACGGGCGTCTCGCCCCCGGAGCCAGAGAAGCGGCCGAGCAGCCTCACCGGCGCCTTGGACGCCGGCCCGCAGCAGGTGAGAACGCAAAGAGGAGGGATCTAAACGGCAGGGGCGGGGGCAGAGGAAGCCGCGCCCTGTCACGTGAGAAGGGGCGCAGGCGCTAGTGGCGAGTGGTTGTCACGTGATGCGGAGTGAGGGGCGGGGCCTAGTCTTCGCCCTACCCTGTGACTGAGCCGCAGGGAGTCCCCGAGGCAGCGCTTAGGCAGCGCCCCCTGCTGTGTGCGGGGCGGCCTTGGCACGTTCGCAGGGGCAGGGCGGGTTTCACTGGTGCGGGCTGAACACCATTTAGTGCAACACGAGTGAAAAGACCCGCGGAGATGAGCGCAGGTGCGTGTGCACCGTGTTCTAGCGGGGAGGTGGAGCCTGGGGGACTACAGGGGAGTATGACCCTGGATAGATACGTGTCAGCTGCCAGCCTGCAGCTGAACAGGGTTTACAGGTGCAGAGCTCCTTCTCTCCCACACACCGTGGGTGTGTCACAGGGTTCCCCCCTTCCCGCCGTATGTGTGTCATTGGGTCTCCCAGGTGCAGGGCTTCTCCTCCGCCTCCCTCCTCTCCCCTCCCCCCCGGCTGTGGGTGTGTTGCTGAGTCCCAGGTGCAGGGCTCCTCCCCTCCCCCCACTGTGGTTGTGTCACTGACCCCTGGGTGCAGGCTTCCCCACCCCCACACTGTGGGTGTTTCACCTGTGTTATGAGATTTGCCCATTAATTTGGGGTATGCTCATTTGTTAGGGTTACTCTTGGGGGGGGGGGGGGGGGGTTTCTGTAATTCTATCAATGTACTTCTTGTGTCAGGTGTGTTCTCATACAGCGCTCTACTTCTCCCTTCTGCAAGTTCCCTCCCAATGGAGCTATCCTGCAGGACCTAGGTTACCCAGGGCTGGGTTCTTCCAGCCCCAGAATCAGATGCACACACATTAACAGAGTGCATCCGAGAGGGCTGGGTTCCCAAGCTGTCACCCTCCTATGCCCCTGGATTCAGCAGACTAGGTCGAGCAGCACTTCCAAGCTGCCACCCACATATGTCCCAGGTTCAGCACGTCGCTATCCCCACTTTCACATTACAGTTGTTCTGGTAGTAGCCCACTTGATGAGCAAACACCACAGGATTTTTGGGCGTTGCAGGGATCTTTTAGCTTAGGTACGAGGAGCGTTGCTGCAGAGCAAATAAGGAAACCAAAAAACACCCACGAGCAGGGCGGAGGTGAGGGGGGGAGAGAGAGAGAAACAACCAACTTAACCATGAAAGTTATTTATTGCCAGGTAATAGCCATAGGGGAGCCAAACAAACAAAACAGTTATAATATTAAATCTAACTTAAATTTGATTATAAAAGTCAGGTTTAGAAAATTAAACTGGTCACACAAGTCAGGGTCAGAAGGCTATACCGAGAGAGAGCGAGCGTGAGAGCTGGGTTCTCACCACTCCATGAAGCTTGAATCGGGGGTCCCAGGTGGCGGTGGTAACTGAGGGTCCAGAGTGCTGGAGACAGGCAGAGTCCCCACATGATCAGTCAGGAGAAGATGAAGTCCCAGTGGAACTGATGCAGATGTTGGATACAGGTATCAGAACTGAGCCTGGGTAGGGATTTTTGTAGGGAAACTGGTGATGCAACTATTCCAAAGTTGTTTTGATTTGACTAGACAACAGGAGCTGCTCATTCCTGGCTATGGGTGGTGTTCCTTTGAGGGAGCTCATAATGCAATTAGGCAGCTTCAGTATTTTGGATACCAATAAAGGATTTATTACTATAATTGGTCTGATAACTACTGAACTGGGTATGTGCAGGCGTGGGTTCATTAACATCTGGAGCAGAGATTCCCCATCATGCAATGCTTCCCTGCTTTTCTGGTTCCAGAGTTCAGTGCAGTTCTTGCCTTGGAATCTCTGTTCTCCATTCTGTCTGCTAATGGAGATGCCTCCCTGTCCCATCTTTGATGCAAATGAGTCTGGGGGAGTTTCCTTAATCCTGTAACTTTTGTTGCGGGGCAGGGGTGTTAGGTGTTTTCTCCCACTGCCTTTTCATTGCTTTTTATAAGCCTTCCTTCTGATCGGCTTTGGTTCAAGTAGAGGCTAGGGGAGATGTCCTTCGTGAGTCAGACAGGTTGGATACTGCGCCCTGGTTCCTCAAGAACACAGAGCTGACAGGTAACACCAGGCCTCAGGTGCAGGGCTGTCCTCTTCTCTGCTTAATCAGTAGGGTTAGGATGGTGTTTAGGATTTTGCTATTCCATTTTAGTCTTGTCCTCCTAACTGGCACAGTCAGTATTTCTGAATTACCATCCATTTTTCCATGGTTCATATGCTGTATAATTTTGATATATGTATTTAAAAAAATGCTAAATTGTTTATTGTAGAAGGTTATCTAATATTATTTTCGTAGGCTGGATCTTAGAGATACTATGCCATTATAATGGGGAATTATACTGGTGCACTTATGCCTGTAAATTTCCCCATGTGACCAGCCCTTAGTTACATGAGAAATTCACACAAGGTGGAGGAGCTTCATGCTTATGCAGCTTTGGGAGCAGAGCAGCTGGATGAAAAATCAGAAGACCCAGCAAGGAAGACAGGAATATAGTAGAGAGCAGATGAAATTAGGAAGCATATAAGATATCTGAACATTAATGCAGCAAGCCTTGAAGAATCAGTTCTAACTAGCAATCTGGGTATGTTCCTATCCATGGAAAGATTAAGACGTACTAAGAAAACTTTCAAAGGGCAGGGTTGCTCAAGTGCCTTGAGAAAGGGAAGAAGGGTAGCCAGGGCTGTGGTGGCAGCTGAGTTGGATGCTTACCAAAAAAAGCAAGGGAGAGATAAGTTGAGTCGAAGCTCACAAAGCAGGTGTATTCATGCATTTGGTGTGGAGACTTACCAGGTTGTGGGGAAAGGTGAGGTTAGCGGAGTTGGAGGGGAGGTATTGGCTAATGCTTGCATGGGGGCTGTGAAATATTACATGCTGAGAAGCATGAACATACAGATGAAACGAAAGAAAAGTAACCCTCTGTTCTTAGGAAGAATGTGAGGTTTAGATTTTCTTTGTTTAGCAAATTTTGGATCCTATTCATTTGACAAGTAAACAGAACAAGATTAATTTAAGAGAAAATCATATTAAAATTCATAATGGAATAATCAAATCAGCTTTCAAGTCTTGTGTTTTTCCTTCTGAAATCAGAGAGTCAGTTTCTCCTTGGCCAAGTTCACCCTACTACCAACATGTAATAAAGTCAGGGCTTTTCAGCCTATGAAAAAAATGTTGAAGCCTGCATGGGTATCTTTTTAAAGGGATTCTGTCAACGTGAAATCTAACCAATTTAAAAATAAAAATAAACATACTGCTATTGAGTCCCCTGCCAATTATAGTGGTTTCATGTTAAATAGGAGAATGTGGTAACATATTTTTCTCTCCCATGTTGTTGTGTAATATCCAGGCAAACAAAGGGTGAACGGTTGCAGGAAACTGGCTGTTAGTGTGATTATTTATTATTTGTATTACCATAGCATGGAGCCTTACATGATTGTTGTTAAATCCACAAAGTAAAATAATATTGGGGGAAAATAGGGATTTTTTTTCTTTTATTGGTTTAAATTATAGTAATCTAAGATGTCATATGTAACAAAAATAGGTAAAGCATTTTCTGATAGTTGTCAAATTGTCTAATTTGTTAATGTAAATTTCAGGTTTACATACTGCATATACTCGTTCATAAGCTGGTTCATTATAAGCTGACCCCTCCAAGATGGATAAGTAAAAATGAATTTTTTTTATGACCCATTCATAAGCCGACCCTATAATTCAGGGGTTGGCAAACTTTGGCTGGTGGGCTGAGACGGTTTGTTTACCTCAAGTGTCCGCTGGCATGGAGGTAAACCTAAGTAAACAAAGTGTCACAGCCTGCCAGCTGCTTACCCTGATGGGCCGGGACAGCAACTGGTGGGGAAATTTTTTTGCGGGGGGAGAAGCTGGGGGTCAGGGGAGTAGCCCCTCTGACAACCCCCCACATGACCCCTCCCCTAGCCCGGGACCCCCACACCCTTCCCATCCCATTCCTTCCCAACTTAGCTGGGGTGGGCCGGGGAGGATGTCTCTGGCCTGGCCGGAGCTTCTCATGGCCTCAGCGTGCTCCAGCGGGCCAGACCAGGCGGCACGGCCACAGCCTGCTCTGGCATGCTGGGCCGGGTGGCACGGCCTGCCAGCCCCGGAGCTGCAGCTGCTTCGGAGGCTTGGGGGAGAGCAGTGTGGCCAGAAGAGGAGAGACTCTGGCCCCGCCTCTTCCCTTCTGGCTCTGCTGCCTCTCCTTGCCCCCTCTGTTGGGGGTGGGTGGGGGTGGGGGGCAGTGTCCCACCTCTATACCCGTTCATAAGCCGACCCCCTTCTCTGATGCTTCCCTTTTTTTTACTAAAAAAGTTCGGCTTATGAATGAGTATATACGGTACCTGTTTGTCTAACTGCAATGTTTAATATACAAACACTGGAGCAGTTCTTTTAAGTTCTGATTCTGCAAGCAGACCTATGTGGGCTGGTTTCAGTGGGTCCTGCTAGGATGCAGCAGTCTGATTATAGGACTGGGACCGAATATGTCAAGCTGAGCCTTAATTCTAGTGTTTAGATACCTTTTTTTGTACGCCCTAGCTAAACTGAATGTTGATTATCTAAATAGGATTAACCCTTGCTTGTATCTCTGTATTGACTTAAGGGTTAAACCAGTTCAGTGTATCTCCATTAGGGATTTACACCAGTTTAACTGGATACACTCGTTTAAAAGTCAATCTAGTTAAGCTGGTGAATTTTTCTAATATAGCAAAAATTAAAGTTCAGGTTGCTCTCTGCAAAAATTGCCCATTCTATAAAAAGCGTTCCTCCTACACAGGTGGGAAAGAGCATCCTCATAATTGAAGGCAGCCTGTGGCCTCAGTCCCGCTAAGAATAGTGGGATATGGCAGCCATTTTTGAAAGAGGGCAATTGTGAGTTCCCCTGAAAATTTAATGCAACAATTCTGCAAAAAGGGAAACTTACATACAGGCAAAAAATGACATTTAATCCTAGGGTGACCAGCAGCAAGTGTGAAAAATCGGGACAGGGGGTGTGTGTGTAGGGGGGAGGGGGAGGGTAGTAGGAGCCTATATAAGAAAAAGACCCCAAATCAGGACTGTCCCTATAAACGGGACATCTGGTCACCCTATTTAATCCTAGATATTTATTTTCAAAAACTGCCTACCATAGTAGATCTATGCAAGGGCCACCTCTTCACCAGTTGTTGTATCGATACACAATGTTGTTTTTATAAATACACGTTGATAACAAGATTACCAAAAGGATAACAAAAGAGCCCAACTTCAGACACTCCTTTAAAAATGTATTACACAAAACAAAGTTTATGTAGAAAAATCAAAGGGCATAAAAGATAACACTGTGGTAATTTCACACTGGAAGATCAACTACATGTGAAACAAACCAATCCAGAAATTGATGCCACATTTAAAAATGATTTCAGAATGCAACCTAAGCTATAGAGTTGTGGCAAGTGTCTCCATTATACATATATAATTGCAATATATGGAACATGATTCATTTATATGCAGTCAGATATTCAATAAAGTATAACAGAAATCTGTTTTGCCTCTGTGAATATCATCAGAATAGAACTAATCTGTTTAATCAGTAAGATATTTGCCATGGGCTAGAATTGCTTCCAGTGCAGTCAGTAACAAAATTTCATTGACTTCACAGGGGCCCAGATCAGTTACAAGTTGTCTGTAATAAAACTAAGCAATAGAAAATATCTGAGTTCTATACTGAGTATATCAGGTTGATACAGTTTGTCACGCTGCTTGGTATGGGACACAGCTAAGAGCGCCAATCTCAGGTCAGACTGTCAAAATACAGGGCATGTATCCCAGACAGGAGGTTTACTTTATCATAAGGTTTCACCAAGCCAGTAACAAATGTGTGCTTCCAAAATATTGTACTAGTTATTGTGAAGCCACAGACAGTCCCTCTCAGGCTCTCTAGCCCCTCATGTATCACCCAGACAAAGCAGACTTCAGTGATAAATGATCATAAAAACCAGAAATCACATATATATTAGGTTCTTCAGTTCCAGAGAACCAGACACTCATCCCAGGTCAGAGTATACTCCAGATCTTACCCAAAAGTCATGCTGGTAGCCAATCCTCTAGCAAACTAAAAACTAACAATTTATTAATATAAAAAAAGAAGAGAGTTATTAAATAAGTAAACTGAATCATATAAATTACAGTTGATTTTAGAATCTGTAGATCAGGCTAATAGCAGTGATGTTAAATCTGATAGCTTGCAATAAGGCTCTTTGGTTCATCCCAAATATTGGGGTCCTCGGTCCATTGTTCAAAGCTAGAAATCACAGTCCAGAGATGAGCAGGAAAGAGGCAAGGAGATGGGTCACACTCACCAATTTATACCTCCAGTTTATGTGCATGGAAAAATACTGGCTCAAACATGGGCACTTCGAGCATCTCCCTCTCCTTTGGACCGCAGCAGGAACCAGGCATGGTGAGAGTCCTTGTACGTGAGTGCAAGATCTCCTTTGGTCTAGTGTCAGTGCTACCAGAAGCCATTGCAGAGGGAGCTGGACCATGTCCGTGGAAGGGGTCAAGACACCCGTTAGAAATGTTTACTGGTGACCAGTATGAAAGATGGCGGAGTCCTCACCAGTAAAATTCACAGGCAGTGTCCTAATGAGAAACTCAGCCTCACCCCACTCCGAACTGCTGGGAAGGGGAAGATGGATGCCGGGGAGGGGGGCTCCATCTTGCATATCAGCCTATGACTTGCAGATGTCTGATATATCTGAAACCATCTCTTCCACGCTCCCCTCCCCCCCCCATTTCCTGGAATGGAAGGAGCTTTTCCTCTCTCTTTCTCTTTCATCCCTGAGCCTTCTGGGAATGTGTGGGCACTGGCCATTAATTACATTAATGTTTGGGAGTTGGTTCAAGGATGGGTTGGTTCCCCTATGTACAGGAGCCAGTTTAGATCAGGGTATTTCTTCACTACAGAGTTCTCAAGTTCTCTATACTCAAGTTACTTCTCTTGAGTTAGCCTAACTTGAGTGAGAGCAGCCAGTCCGTGAAATAACACTCATGTTGTTGCTGCCATACTGGCACTGTACTTATTTATGTGGTGCTAAAACTTGGGCTGAAAACGGAGCTGGCGGCAGAACTGGGAATGGTGGAGGAGGAGCTGGAGCTGGGCTGTGGCTGGGGCCAGACCTGGGTTGTGGGTGGAGCGGAGCTGCAGCTGCAGTCAGAGCTGAGCTGGGGACAGAGCAGGGGGCATGGCGGAACTGTGGCGGGGGGCGGGACTGTGGCTGGGTGGCACTGCCATTGGGGCTGGTGCGGGCCCCACCGTGCACCCTCATCCCCAAATGTTCCTCTATGCCTCTCTAGGGGGTCGTGCCCCACAGTTTGGGGACCACTACCTTAGATGGGCAGCACAAAGAGAAAGATCTTTATTCCCCATCTCCACTATGTAGCCGTGTAAGGACCGGGCATATCCTGGCTCACAGTGAACTTTCTATGAGAGGATACAAAGTTTATGGGTAGTTTTGCAGTTCTTATGGGGGAATGATATCGAAGCCACACTTAACCACAATTCTCTGATGCAACCTTAACAGGGCAAAAGAATTGGAGTATCTGCTAAATATTTCACTTCTGGGTGGCGGGGGGCAGGGGGGTCAACAAAATACAGTATAAGAAAGAAGAAAGCTTTTAATTTTTGTGTGGTAGGAATTTGTGGTGGAGTTAAGGTACTTCAAAATATTTGAGATAAAAACAGATGTTTTTTAAATTGGGTCCCTAGTGTCTCATGCTTTTTTGGAACCCTTTTGCAAAGAGTACATACAGAGATTCTACACTAAATTTCTGGGATGGATTATTGTAGATCACCACTCTTATATTTTTCCATTTTGAATTTCTGAGAAGAAAAATTTAAATTTCATAACTGATTTGAGCTTTGCCAGTTTGAAAGCACTGCATTAATAATATAACAGTGTTACTTCCTAACAGATAATCTATGTCTGAACATGGCAGAAAATTAGACAAATTCCAATTTCCTCGATATGTACTTCAGCAAAGCCAATTGAAAAAGCATCACATACACTAATTATTACATTCTTTGCTAGATAGTTTTCCAAGTTTTTCACACATGACATCAAGAGTCGCCAAGCTGCAAGCTCTGCATTTTAATGTTGACAAGCATTTCCTATAGTCAAGCATTCCCTGCAGCTGCCGTGTGCTTCACTATATTGGTGGTATTCTTTGTAAAGCCCTGTATTATTTTATTTTTATTTTTCATTTCCAATTTGCACATTTTTTTTAAATCTAGGGAAATTAACACACAAAAGTTTTCATTTAAAGTTAGTTATGGTTGCTCAGTTCTACTCTAATAACATTTTGCTGAAAAGCTAGCAAATACAATGTTAAGGTCAACAGCCATGCTTGTTTCTCTACTTACACCAATATAAAACTTCACAATTTTATCTATTACTGTCCTTTTTACACAACACATGGTTGACAGCCAAGGCTTCAAAAACTACCATGCAGTCTTAACTTTGACACACCTACAAGAAGAACAGGTATGTTAGAAGTTGTTCTTTTTCCCCTATGAAATCTATTCAACAAAATCTTAAAAAGACAAATATTTTTAACATATGTCCTTGTATGCATGTCAGATTGAAGGTTGCATAGTAGTTTATGAAGGCCTGGCTATTAGGTAAGAGTTGATTAGTTTTATGTAGATGTTGGAAGAGAAATAAAACGTGGTTGTTGATCTTAACTGAATCTTATTTATTTGGTAGCTTTTCAGTGGTTGAGGAGAATGTTAAAGTAGAACAGAGTAACCTTAAGTTACATTAAATGAAGTCTTTTGCTGTAAGATAGACTAAATAAAGTGTAAAATGTTTTGATAATAGAGTGAATAACCTAAGTTTTGTAGCTCAATATCTGTAAGTGCAAATGATTATTACTATGACTTCTTTTTAGTTGTTTAGAAAAAGCGTGCATTGGCACAGTATTAGGGTTTATTTGCTCCTATTGTTTCCTTAATAATAACAGAAAAAGAGATACCAGGTCCACATTTTACATTTAGGCAAAATCTTAGAACATCTCAAATGTTTATTTTAAAACTATTTACTAAATAATTTGTCTGTAAACTTAGTCCTCAGCCCCTTAAATTTAATGAAATGTGAGTTGTTGGAAGCAAAACCACAAAACAAAAACAAAACAAAAAAACCCCAACAATGACCCAGACTCCTAACCTTCAGCATCTCACTTATAACCACAAGGTGGAGGTAACTGAGCAAAGAATCCTCTTTTGTGTAGTTAGGCTAACTTTAGTTTTATTACAGCAGAGGGCGTCAGTTCTTTTAAGACAGAGTGGAAAAAGTACTGCACATTTGGGGGATTTTCTGTCTAATCATGTTTAAAACATATAACTCTTGGGAAATGTTATAATTGTGAATAACTAAGGTTGAGATTTATAAAAGTGCCTAAGTGACTTCAGAGCACAAGTCCCTTAGGCAGTGTTGAAAATCTCACCCTTAATCATCAACTTTTATTTTGATGTTTTCTTATTTATGAATGTACCGTACGTTTTACCATATCTGTGTATTGAATAGTTCTTTTGATTATCATTGCATCTCACTTGCTTGGCTGAGGTACAATGTTTAACATATAGATCTCATCTTCTGTTCTCCATGTCATTGCATACACCTCTACCCCGCTATAACGCGACCCGATATAACATGGATTCACATATAGCGCAGTAGAAGCCGGGCTCCGGCGGTGCTTTAAAGGGTCCAGGTCTCCGGCTGCTGCGGGGAGCCCCGGGCCCATTAAATCACCACTGGAGCCCTGCCACCGCTACCCCGATATAACAGAGTTTCGCCTATAACGAGGTAGGGATTTTTGACTCCCCACGACCGTGTTATATCGGGGTAGAGGTGGATTTATATTAACATTACAATTGTATGTGTGTGTTTCTCCATCTAAAATTATGCTGTGATAACTGTTTTTCATCTAAACCGTCTTGACCTGTAAAATATTTTGCAGTTTCTGTATCTTCTTCTGCACAAAAGGTCTACTGGTCTGTTTTCCTTGAATGTGAAGATTTTCTACATCCATTTGAAGTTCCCTCCTCTGGATCTGTGGTGATATTATTGTGATGATCTAACTTTTCTTCCTCTATAAATGAATTTTTGATGGAAAAACACAGATAACATTTCTAATAATTATATTACATTTGTATTAAATTACATATGTTGTTTAACTTTAGGAAAAAAACTTTGCATATGTTTTTTAATCCCTTATTATGAGCACATGGTTTGCTCGCCTCCATTAAACAATGTGTTTCGGCTGCAGTCCAGAAAGTCCGTCATCATTTGGAGCCTTTTGAGGTGCAATTTCTCCCTTCTTTGCCTAGCTTACATGGGAAGATAATGAGAGAGCTCCTACTTTTTACAGGAAACAGGGATATTTGTTTGAGTTGACAACTCACAATAAGACGTTGTAAAGTTATGACGTTTTTGGGTTAGCCCCTTGTAATTGTGGTAGCAATACAGCATGTAAACAAAGTGATGTCACTGCTTTCTACTACATTCAAATGATAACTGATTTACCTCACACTAAGCTTACATTAAACTGGGACACAGGAGCAGTTGTGGTGAGAGCATACTGTGTTTAGATAAGGTCTAGCGATGATACTTTAGACTTGTTCTGAGGTAAATTGTACTGTTTATTTTCAAAGGATAATCATTATTGTTTTCAAAAAAGATTACATGAAAATAATAGATATGAAACTCTAGCTCCTTTTCATGTAGGTACGTCTTATCAATTGGGGACTATGACTTTCTTAATATTTTCAAAAGAAGGAAATTATAGACATGAGTCCCTACTCTTTCCAGGTACCAAAATAAATAAATACATTTTCTCTATTGAATATGTGTGGGTAAATAATAAATATATGTTTAGCATTACTATATTTTTCTGCTTCTTGACATTAAAACTTTCTCCCAAAACACAGAGATATATATTAAATTAATGCTGATTTTTATATGTTCTAGATACGTAGATTCTAAGGCTACAAGGGACCACTGTGATTATCTAGTCTGACCTCCTGTGTAGAACAGGTCTTCTGACATTCTGTGAACAATATTGTGCAATATAATTAACAAGGGCATATGCTACAACATCAGTATTGTTGTATTACATTATTTTGCCACCTACATATATTTATTAAAATTGACACCATAACATAATTTCTGTTTTCCACAGTATTGAAAGGCTGCTTTTTATATATCTAGACAACACATCTATGAAAATGCCTCTGACTCAGAAAAGGCAAAAGTCACAACATAAAAAATATTATCAGAACCATAGGAAAAAAAATTATACAGCAAAGAAATTTTGATTTAAAAACAGGGTAGTTCAGGAAAAGAGATTTGTGTACTATGCCAAACATAAAAATAAGATGGCTGTAATTTAAAAACTGCCTACATGGTACTTCTTGAAGAACATGGAAAATAACATGTAAAGTATAAAACTAAACAGTTGGAATGCTTCATATATTTGTCTGTTCACTAATTACATGATAAAAATTAAATTGTCATGTCATATTCTAAACTTGTAGTTGAAGTTTAATCCTTAACTTTCTATTTCCTGATTCTTGTAATAGTTTGATAGAAAGCAACCAGCATGCACATTAAACAAAGTTTTTTGTGTTGGAATAAAAATCTCTGGTAAATTATTTTCTCTCCATGTATAATTTTTAATATTTTTGTCAGCAGTCACACGCTAATCGCTTTCTTTTTCAACCAGTGACGCATCCTTCCATAGCTGCAATTCAGGGGATTAAGCAATTAACTATGAAAAAAATAATTTATATGTCCAATATATGCCAGCAAGTGTTCACTATTAATCAAATATGAATGTAAAGTGTTAGAAAAATGGTATAGAAATGTACTGTATTGTTTGAGAAATAGTGTATGATCATGTAATTACAGACTACATAATAGATTTTAACATCAAATGGCGCCATTGTAATAATCTAGTTTGACCTCCTGCATGATACATGCCGTAGAATTTCACCCAGTGATTCCAGAATCAAGTCAATGACTTGTGGTTGAACTAAAACACATATTTTAGAAAGACAGCCAGTCCTGATTTAAAATCTCCATTGTGACGTGTGCAAGAGGGCAGAGTTAAGGTTTCTAATGTAACCTGACTTTTGGCATTTTCTGATTTCTGAGTGCAGCTTTAACATTCTCTTTATGTAGCTTTGTCTCTTGGATTTTGTGGGTTTTGTTTTATTTGCTTTAAGAATAAAGTTGGAAAAAATAAAAACAAGAAAAAACTTCACTTTCTATGACTTCGTAGCTCAGCAAGCTTTAAACAGGTTGGCAGTAACACTTGTAAATCAATGGTTTGGAACTGTCTATCCAGACGCCCTTAGAATGTCCTGTCCCACATATGCAGGAGACTTGCAGAAGGAGTTGCTAGATGCAAAGAGGAATGCAATGGGTGGGAGGGGCAGAGAGAGACCCTCTCATGCAAACTTTTAGCAACTGCATGCTTCAAAGGCACATCAGAGCAGGTCTTCTTTACACAGGTCTTATAAAGTGTGCAGCAACCTTTCCCTAAAGTCTTTGTATCTTCAGTATAAATGAGCTAGCCTGGAATACATGTGCAGCATGGGCTCCTTAGATGAATTACTTACATGCTTAGGCACTTATTCTGCAAATGTGAGTAGTCAGGGCCTTAGTGAAAAACCCTTTGCAAAATAATACTGCACATGTGCAACAAGTGGTTTTTGAAAGGCTGTATGTATCTCGGTAAAATCAAAACTAAATTGTGCTAGAACACCCAGATCACTCCTCTTAATTGAAGGATATTTAAATATCAAATTTCAACTTTCAGCCCCCATCATTTTTGGTTGTAGAGTTGTTAAAGTAGGAACAAGATTTTTTTTATATAATGGGAAAAATTATACATGTATTTTTCACTCTCTTACTCAGAATAGCTTTATTTTTAAATTTGGGAAAAAAATACATCTTTTTAGGCCGGGACTAAACATGAAATAATTTAAATCCAAAATATGTAAGTTTCAGAAAGTTATTAAATGAATAGAATGCAGATACTTAAGCAACCTCAGTCAAAGCAGTTACTGTTACTCGTGGTATAATTCTATTGAGACTGGATCATTTCTTGCTTTTTTCTTTCTTTTGGTCACTATTTCCAAAATTCCTTCACTGCATTATTGTTAGCATATTGAAAGTGTCTGAGTAAGAGCCTCCAGTTTTCACTGTGCTCTTTCAGTTTTGTGTTTTGTAATGTTTACTGTAACTCTTATTCATTTTTTTTCATCTTTTCTCTGAATTTTGACATTCCTCCACAAAGTTTGCTTTGTTCATTGGTCTCATTTTGAAGATTTGTTTATGGTTGGTTATTTTTCTAAATTATTATTAAATTGAAATAAGCAAGAAGGAATAATGCTCTCAAAAAGGCTGTTGGTATTCATTGCAATAGCTGTTGTATGCATTGTTTTTCAAACTACTAGAGAAGATTAAAATGTATTACTAATTCATATATTACCAGTATTTTCAGTGCTTTAGTTGCAGGCAATGACCAGTTAACTTTAAAATATAATAGACAAAAATAGGATTGTGGTGACTCTCATGCTTACAGAAATGACCCAGGACAACATGTTTCCTAAGAAGAAAAAAGTTTTTAATACAATATTTTGTTGTGTGAGAATATCTTCTGACTTTCCATCCAACTGCCTCCCAAATCCCATTCAAAACTCTCCTTTGTGACTTTCCAAGTCAGCATTTAACTGTTTTCTCTGAGTTAATCACAGCTTTTCACTTTCTTTGTTTTTGATAAAACATCCTTCTTTTATGACTTCTCCTGTTACCCTGTTTTATAAAGCAACTTTATTAAATAAAATTTCTTCCTGTTTCAGTTTATACAGTAATTGTTTTTAATTCCTGTTGGTAATGAGATCCATGTTTGTGCTCCCTACCATTATCTCCGATTGTAGGGAATAAAGTAAAAAAGTCTCTTGTTTTAAAAAAAAACGAAGAGGTCGATCTTGTCTTTGCGGTTGCCCATGTTGGCTTACATGTTGAATCTGTTGGGAAATACTATGAATTTTAATTGTGTGGGGGTTTTTTATATGCCAGAAACCCAAAGGCCACTAATGAGGGAGGACAAAGAACTATACTATGGTGGGAAAAAATTTCAAAACATAGTGTGCTTTAAAAAAGTAAACACTGTGTGTGTACAGTATTTAGTTGTAACTATACAAGTAAAAGTCGAATATAATTGAACATCTTACTTATGTGCCTTAATAGGTGATTTTTACTAACAGCTGTATTTACTTTATTCACATGCTAGCTAAAACCTTTGATTTGGTCTGTATCATGCAGGGTTGTATGATCAGTGGTCTTGTTTAAATTTCTATTGTGTGCCCAGGTTGATGTGTATATTTTGTCCGTACACCATTTTGATTTTATAAGTAGTGTTGTGATTACAGTCTGATATAATATGTCACATGCAGTGGATTCAATGAGTGGTAAGTCTTGGAAAAACATTACATTTAGTGGACACTGGTCAATTGCTTTGCTTTTTAGACCATTAGACTGCCAAGCCAGGATGGGTAGCAACAGTTTTGCCATCCATATTGAATTGTATCGTATCTGGCAAAATAGGAAAGAAAAACTTAATACTTCTGGTCTGGTGATATTTTCAAATCAAGAGATTAACAACTAAATCAGTACTGTTTACTCCTGGGAAAATTCTGTGCAGATTTCCTTTGCTTCCTTGCAGAAAATGGTTTCTGTGGGGAAGCAAAGAGAAGCTTCACCAGTACTCACTCACCCCTCACTGTCAGTTCAGCAGCTCAGACGCATCTGTTTGTGCTGTCAGGGTTGTGTGGAGAAGTAGATCACTGTGGGGAGGGAGGTCTGGGGATCCCCCGTAGAATCATAGAAGATTAGGGTTGGAAGAGACCTCAGGAGATCATCTAGTCCAATCCCCTGCTCAAAGCAGGATCAACCCCAACAAAATCATCCCAGCCAGGGCTTTGTCAAGCTGGGCCCCAGCTTCCCAGGGCATTAGCCCTAGCTAGGGGAGAAGAAGGAGGATGGAGACAGAGTTCCCCTTCCCCCTTCCCTGCAGGGAGTAGCTAGGCTGGGTCAGATCAAGCCCCAGAAACTTCCCGTGGCTGCAGGAAGCTCTGCACCGCGAGGTGGTGAAGAGGCTTGGGAGAGGGGTTCCAGGTGCGGGGATAGGGGTGAGGCTCAGCGGGAGGGGTTGAATGCAGGGGCACCCAGATACAGGGGGCTTGGGTGGACAGGGAGAGCAGCTCCCTGTACAGTGACCCCTCCTCCCACCCATGTACCCGGAACACCCCAACAAGCCCCCTCCGCATCAGGAGCCCCCCGCACTCAGGCCCCCCCACCGAGCCTCACCCCCTGCATCAGGAGCCCCCCATATGCAGTTCCCCACCCCACTGGGTCCCAACCAGGTGCACCCTGACCCCCCACTTCTCCAGCCCCTCACCCCCACTTCATCTGGACTCCCCTGTAGAGTCCTATTCCCCCTGTATCCAGAACCCCGCACTGACCTCCTGTGCATCCAGATACCCCCCCCTGCATGCAGACCCCCTACCGAGCTGTCCGCACCCAGATTGTGCCACACAGAGCCCTGGTACTCTTGAGGGAATTCTTTGAAGAATTTTAAATTTTTAGGTGAAGTTCTGCATATTTTAATGGTTAAAATAACACAGAAACACAATAACAATATAATCACACCATTTTCAATTATTTTGGTAATTTATTTCAAAATACTTGTCAGCAAATAATTGAAAATGGTGTGATTATATTGCGTTATTTTAACAAATAAAATACGCAGAATTTTGCAGAATTTTAAAATGAGCTCAGAATATTTAATTTTTTCGCACAGAATATTTATTTTTTTGGCACAGAATTCCTTCAGGAGTAACTGTTGAATAGTGTAATGTGGAGAAGACATGCTGTACTGAAAACATTGCAGGGCTATATGTAGGGCCTTACCAATTTCAGGTTCATGATTTCAGGTATTTAAATCTGAAATTTCGTGGTGTTGTAACTGTCGGGGTCCTGAGCCAAAATGGGATTTTGTGGGGGGAGGGGGTCCCAGTATTGCCTCCCTTACTTCTGCACTGCTGCTGGCGGCACCACTGTCTTCAGAGCTGGGAAGCTGAAGAGCGGCAGCTGCTGTCCGGGAGCCGAGCTCCGAAGGCAGTGCCACCACCAGCAGCAGCACAGAAGTAAGGATGGCATGGTGTAGTATTGCCACCCTTACTTCTGTGCTGCTGCCTTCAGAGCTGGGCCCTCGACCAGCAGCCGTCACTCTCGGCCACCCAATTCTGAAGGCATCGGTGCAGAAGTAAGGGTGGCATGGTATGGTATTGCTACCCTTCTGTGCTGCTGCTGGTGGGGTGCTGCCTTCGGAACTGGGCATCTGGCCAGCAGCTGCTGCTCTCTGCCCAACCAAAGCTGAAGGCAGCACAGAAGTAAGGGTGGCAATACCATGATCTCCCCTACAATAACCTTGCGACCCCCCTGAAATTCCCTTTTGGGTCAGGACCCCCAGTTTGAGAAACACTGGTCTTCCCCATGAAATCTGTATAGTATGGGGTAAAATTACACAAAGACCATATTTCACGGTCCGTGACGTGTTTTTCATGGCCGTGAATTTGGTAGGGCCCTACCTATATGTGTTTGTGTGTTATCCTTAACTGAAAGTCAGAATGGAACTTGGGTTACATCATAGTACAACACTCTTGTATGGTCCAACACTACAAAAATATGAATACATTCTGTACAGCAAATAGGCCACAGTATTTAATATTGTAAGTATAAATACTTAGTGTTCATTCATCAGCTTCTCTTTGCTTCTAATACCACCAGCTAATAGGTGAGATGAGCCTGTGACACAGCAGAAATAATAGCTTGTTTAATCCAAAAGGAAATTATGAATAATATTTCTCTGTGAGGAATTTGGAGCTGCTGTGTAATAATTTATGAATACTGTATGTTGGCCTGGTTAGTGGGGTATTTTCTGTATGGCTAATATTTGATTTAAATCAACAGGGTAAACTATCTCGAAAAACAGGCAGGGAAGAATTGCTCAAGATAATCCCTTTCTGTGCTAATAATTGAGAGTTAAAGAATAATGCCAGGAATCTTAGCTCTGAAGATTTTGCCCCCTCTCCAGCTAACCTACAGAACTGGTTTGGACCAGGACACGAAAGAGATCCATAGAACTCCAACAGGTTTAAAAAAAACACTCTCTAAAGGGCATATGTAGTAGTTTAGGGGAAGCAGACTGAGACTCCAACATCTGATGGGAGTGTCTGAAGAAGTTAGGCCTTGCCTATATTACCATCAGGGGATGGTAAGCCTCTAGGTAAGTAGATGTGTGTAGACTGTTAGGGCATGTCTGCACTACAGACTTAAATCACTACACTGTTAGGTTGACTTACATCCACCACAGTAATTACTGCAGTGGCTGATGTCCATACTACCCTCCTGTCGGTGGTGCATGTCCTCACCAGGAGCGCTTCCACCAACTGAATAAGGGCAGTGTGTGGGACTGAGCGCCAGGGCTGTCCTCTGGGCTTCTCGCCTCCCCACCAGGAGTGGGGGGCAGCCACCTGGGCTTCTTGCTTTCCTGAGTGGGGTGCTGAGTGGGTGCAGCCCAGTTCCAAGTGGGAAGCCAGGGACAGCCTGGCTCTAGCCTCCAGGCTTTCTTGTCAATTTCACAGCTACAGCATGGAGCCGTGAAATTGACCAGATAGCTAACAGCCCATGTAAGTAACGCAGTAGACATAACTACAGGGACTTAAGCCCTACTCTTTCGTGGAGGTGGAGTTATGTCGGTGTAGTAGGGCACTTACATAGGCGGAATGAGGCTATAGGGTGTACTATCACATAATTAGGTCGACATAAGCTGCCTTATGTTAACCTAACTGTGTAGTGTAGACCAGGCCTTAGTTGTTCTAAAATCCTTTTTCTGTACAAGCTGAAACTTTGTTCCTACTTCTAAAATACACAATACTTCTGTTTTAAAAAGGCTGTCTGACCAGAAATACCACTGGTCACAGACTTCCAGTAGGAAGAATCCCAGGTGCCCAGACTCAGTCAGACCTGCAGGTTAAGAATGCTTGATACACAGGCTTCTGTAGCCGAGCTCCCAGTCTAGCAGTGGAAGAGTTGCAAAATTCCACTTTGGGATAGATGAAGACATCAGGCCTAATACTTGAGAGGGTTCACTCAGATTATATCTACATGACAAATTAAAGGTGTGTTTTTAACTCTATCAAGTATCGGGGGTAGCCGTGTTAGTCTGTATCTACAAAAACAACAAGGAGTCCGGTGGCACCTTAAAGACTAACAGATTTATTTGGGCATAAGTTTTTGTGGGTAAAAAAACCCCACTTCTTCAGATGCATGGAGTGAAAATTACAGATGCAGGTCAGTATATAATGCCTGCATCTGTAATTTTCACTCCATGCATCTGAAGAAGTGGGTTTTTTTTACCCACAAAAACTTATGCCCAAATAAATCTGTTAGTCTTTAAGGTGCCACCGGACTCCTTGTTGGTTTTTTTTAACTCTGCTTAGCTCATCCATATTAGGTAACTTGGATTAAAGTAGCAGTGATGACACCGCAGCTCGGCTTTTATCTTAGGTTAGCAGCTTGATTTAAAGCTTATGGGGAGCCTAGGGTTGAATTTGAGCTGCTAACCTTATTTAAAAGCTGAGTTGATGTGTCTTCACTGCTGTTTTAACCCAAGTTAAGAACACACCTTTTTTGCGGAGTAGACATACCCACAGCTGACTTGAGCTTGTGCTGCAGGACTGTTTCATTGCACTGTAGACTTCCGGGCTCGGGCTGGAGCCCAGGGTCTAGGATCCTGTGAGGTGGAGCTCAGGCTGCAAACTGAGCCCAACATCTGTACTGCAATTAAACAGTCCCGTGAGCCTGAGTCAGCTGGCCGTGGGCCAGCTGTGGGGGTCTAATTGCAGTGTAGACATACCCATTGGGTCTTTCATTCTGTTGGACATCAGTTACTGCAAGACTATATTGTGCACGAGCTGCCTTCAGCTATGTGCATGCAGCTCCCATTGGCTTTAAGGTGAGAAGTATATGCATAGTCAGGGCAAAGTTTGGACTTGAGTACAGAAACTCCAAAATCTTATAACAGTTTATTATCAAAGTTACAAGCCTTATCTTTGGTAATTGGCCTTTTAAGAATTGTACGGGTCGCTGTTTTTAGAGTTAATGCCTGGAGCACATTTTGGTTAAAGGGTGATGGTTGGAAAAAAAAGTGGTATAACTGAAGAATAAAATTTGTTGGTGGTTTTTTTAATAGAAAACTCTAGAGAGAGACTCACTAAGTGGGTTGTGTAAATAGTTACTGCCTGGGTAATTTGTACGACCATTTATTTAAAATTGCTAGAACTTTCATTCCTATCTAAATAGTAATATGTAACTTTTATAGGTACAATAGTGCAAACGAGAAGCTCGTTTGGCTAGTAAATAGAAATGAAATATTTATTGTAAAAAAATACAGTTAAAGTGACTTAATGGTAATGATTTTCATCAGGTCAGATGAGGATTTTTTATTTTATAGTATACTGCCTACTCCTTTTTTTCCAATTCTGTTCTTAATTGCTGTGGCAATACAGTACCTCTCACTATAAAAGACCTATTTCAAATAACACATTTTTTTTCTATTTTTATTTGTTGTAACTAGGCAAGAGATGTCTGCCCTTGTCAGCGTTTTACACTAGCAATCCTATATTTATGTACATGATAGTTGCATTCTTCACATACTGCTTTATGTTAACATCATTCATTCCACAACTGCAGGAATTTAACCACCCATCTCATTTATCCATGTTTCATTTGTATTCCACGCATTCCAACATGCACACTGCTTGTCCTTGCAAGCAGACATAAAATATGTTTGTAGGTTTTTCAAGACCTGTTGCTCATTGGGTGGGATGGGACCACCTTGTTGTTAAGTTGGGGGCGGGTGTTTACTTCAGTAAATGTGCATGGCCTTCCTCCATTACCTGGGGATCTTTTACTGAGGTTTGGGTCTATGATTTTTCCATCCTTTGTTCGAGAGATACTGCCTTGCAGAATATTTAGTTTTAGGGAGAGTCCAGATTCTTAGTATTTCTCATACTGACCTATATAGTGTACATAGGAAACTGAACATATCCAAAATGTTGTGGTTTGTGTTAAACCCTTCTGGCCTCTTTCCCCTTTTAATGTCTAGGGTGTCGAAAACAGTTATTTACACTTAATTTGCCTAGATTAGTGGTGGGCAACCTGCAGCCCATCAGGGTAATCCGCTGACGGGCCGCTAGACAGTTTGTTTACATTTGCACGCTGCCCGCAGCTCCTAGTGGCTGTAGTTTGCCGTTCCCAGCCAATGGGAGCTACGGGAAGCGGTGGCCAGCACGTCCCTGCAGCCTGCGGCGCTTCCCGGAGCTCCCATTGGCTGGGAACGGCGAACTGCAGCCACTGGGTGCTGTGAGCGGCCGTGCAAATGTAAACAAACTGGCGGCCCGCCAGCGGATTACCCTGATGGATTGTGTACAGCCCGCAGGTTGCCCACCACTGGCCTAGATGTTTGACACCCTTTTTGTACATCTGAATTTTATTTGTCATGTTTTTCCAAATTTTTCAAATTTTATCTTCATCGTGATAATATATATATTTGTCGTAGACCGGTCTGAATGTTTGACAGGAGAGCGAGCAGCTGTAAATAACTTGAGGTTCAAAGGTTTGCGCTCTCAATTCTGTTGCGCCTACTGGAAGAAAATAATTAGAGGAGACTTAGAAGTCATGAAGAGAAAACAACAAATACATCAGAAGGTGATATAAGAGTGGAATTATATGTTTGGAAGCAGCTGAAGACACACAAACCAACATCTAATGAGAAATCCTGGAAGTTGCACAGAAAATTAACAAAAAAGTTGCATTTTCTGCCACCAGATTGTAAATGAACATATCAATGGTAATGTTAGCCCACAGAAGTGTCTTGGGGCTCCTGTACACCAACCGTTAGAACCTCATCCTCATCATAGCAACTTAGAGGAGAGTCTCCCTGCTTCAGGCACATGGGTTTGTAATAAATCTCAAGAAGATCCATAATCCCTTCTGAGAGAATTGTCCACCTAGAAGTCAAAATAGGTCCAAAAGAGAGAGGCTTCTTGGCACAGCAAAGGTTCGATGAGACCCAGATGTTGATCTCCATGGTGTCAAGGAACGAAGTTTGTCCATCCATCTTTACCTGCAGCTTCTGCGGCTTCCAGTCTTATGCATAAAGCCTATTCTAAGGGCAAGCTTGTACATAAGAGAGCTTCAGGGTCTAAACTATTTCCTGCAAGAGATGCTTAGAAGAATGAAGATATTATCCAGAGTGACCCATTTCCCTCAGTTTGTGAAAACAGAAAGCCCATATGATATTAATATTATGAATTTTCCTTTCACAGTCCCCAAAATCTTGATCACAGATGTCAGGCTTTCAGGGTGGGGAGTTCATTGGGGATGTCATAATATACAGGCAATATGCTTGAGATCATTGAGGCTTCAGAGCATCAAATTTCTAGAGATGAGAGTGCTAAGGGTAGCCATTGGGACTTTCAGGGTATGTCTACACAGGGATAAAAGCCCCGTGGCATGGCTGCGGCTGGCCTGGATCCGCTGACTTGGGCTTGGGACGAGGGGCTAAAAATCACCGAATGGATATTCAGGCTTGGGCTGGAGCCTGAGCTCAGGGACATTCCAGCCTTGCAGGGTCCCAGAGTTCAGGCTGCAGCCCAAGCCCAAATGTCTATGCAGCAGTTTTTCAGCACTGGAGCCCAAACCCCAAGAGTGCAAGTCTGCTGATCCAGGCCAGCCAAAGGGTTTTTATCGTTGTGTAGACATGTCCTCAGAATCACCTGCAAGAGCAGGTTCTGGGTCAGACAACACAATGACTTTGGTATACCATTGTCTGGCAAGGGGGCAAAGAAGCTTGAGTCTAAACACAAATCAGAGATCCTCCATGGATGCAGTGACACTGAGCCTCCATCAGGAGGATCCACATAAAAGAGACAGTGAACACAAAAGCAGCTAAGACACCAGCATATGGACAATTCGGTGGTTTCTGTATCAAGAAGTATTCCAATTCCTGTCCCGGAAGTGAGGCCATGCCACAGGTGGGCCTATTCATATCCAGTTGAAACGTGAAAACAAGGCTCTTCTTTGTCAGCCAAGCAGATAACCAAATATGTCTCTATACATCCCTTTTTCTTGTTTCTGCTGGTGAGAATAATTCAAAATATCAAACTGGAGGAAATGATAGCCATTCAGATTAGCTAGGGTTACCATACGTCCGTTTTTTCCCGGACACGTCCGGCTTTTCGGCAATCAAACCCCCGTCCGGGGGGAATTGCCAAAAAGCCGAACATGTCTGGGAAAAATACCGGCCGGGCACTTCCTCTCCCGTGGCTGCTCTGCTCCTCCCCGGACTCAGACTTTGGCTCTGTTTAAGAGCCACGCTGCCTGAGCCAGCGCTTCCGGCTTTGGGCAGTCCCCGTGCCTCCGGACCCTGTGCCGCCGGAGCAGAGCAGCTGGAGCCGGGGAGGAGAAGTGCCCAGCTGGCGGCTCAGGGTCCGGAGGCAACGGGGGCTGCCCGAAGCCGGTAGCGCTGGCTCGGGCAGCTTGGCTCTTAAACAGAGCCGAAGTCTGAGTCCGGGGAGGAACAGAGCAGCTGGAGCCAGGGAGGAGAAGTGCCCAGCCGGGGGCACAGGGTCCGGAGGCATAGGGGCTGCCCGAAGCCCGAGTGCTACCGGCTTCATGGTTTGCCGGGCAGCCTCCAGACCCTGCGCCCCCGGCTGGGCGCTTCCCCTCCCGGGCTCCAGCTGCGCTGGGGAAGCGCTGGCTGGGGGCACAGGGTCTGGGGGCTGCCCGGCAAACCGTAAAGCCGGTAGCGCTCGGGCAGCCCTTTTTGTGTGGCTGGGAGGGAGGAGGGGGAGTTAGGGCGGGGACTTTGGAGAAGGGGCGGGGAAAGGGTGGAGTTGGGGTGGGGGCGGGGCTAGGGCCTGTGGAGTGTCCTCTTTTTTTATTTTTTTATATGGTAACCCTAGATTACCCCAAATTGGCCAAGAAGTCAGTAGGCTAAGTACCTAGTAGAGTTGCCACAGAGACTGCCAAACCATCATCCAAGCAGATAGGATTGCCTGTTCCAGGGCTCAGCCTGCATTCCAACTCAAAGATTACCTGAGCCTAGTAGCTCAGTATTGAGTGCAAATGCCAGAATAAGAGTGGATACTCCTCCAAAGTCATAAATACCTCTCCTAGCCTCCCATAGACTCCTAAATTCCTAAGTCACTTTTGAAAATAGGACTTAGGTTTTTAAGTCACTTGACGCTATTGAACATTTTACCCAATGCTCTTAAAGTCTAATGGGGAGGTCAGTCAGTACTCGTTGTAGATTTTGGCATTGTCTCTAAGGTGCTAAAAAGTGCTAGAAATTATATTTGTGCTTTCCTTCAAAATACTTTAACAAGCAGAACCTTAGACAATTTTTACTACTTAGATATGAGGATTCAAATGCAATAATCTATTTTATAGGATCTTTAGGATGATTCATTTTAGATGTTTGTTTGTGTCATTTGAGCAGCATGTAGAGCAGCCTGAGGATTAGGTGAAGTGTGAAGCTAGATTGCCGTATCACCTGAAGAAATACAAATGGTTAATGCTTGCTGTCAGCATTCCTATGAATCTGGCTTTTATTCTCGAAGCACTGTAAGTGCTTTTGTAAAATTAATTTACTTTACCCAGTTGAATTTAGTTTATATCGTACATGCCTAAATTTGAAAAAAAAAAAGTGTGCATTAGTGATTGTAAAGCAGGTGGTTTTTATACAGGATACTTATGCTGGTGGTGCATCAACAGCTACTTCTATCTCTCGGTAAATAGGTGTTTTTTATACACAATTGCTTAAAAGTATTTTAGTCAGAGTCCTGGGGTGCTACTGTTTACATTGGTAGTTTCTGAATCAGCAGATTTGCCAGGCATCAGATCTCTAGCTCAATTTCCAATTCCTGAGGTTTTGCTATGTCAGGACAACCCAAGCTGTTTGTGCATTCCAGTAAGTCGGAATTCAAAACTATCCCTTTTTGTTATGACGTTATTAGAAATGAGGTTGCCAAATTTACAGATAGAACATGATGGCACTGTTCTCGCTACATGATTACTGCTGTGTGGCTGCTAACTTTTTCAGCATCTGTTTAGGCTCGGGTATGTGTGTTTTTTATAGCAGAACTAAAATTCATTTGCAAATTCAACACCATTAATCTGGGCTTGAATAGGGACTGGGAGTGGCTGGCTCACTACAGAAGCAGCTTTTCCTCTCCTGGAATTGACACCTCCTCATCTTTTATTGGGAGTGGACTACATCCACCCTGATTGAATTGGCTCTGTCAACACTGGTTCTCCACTTGTGAAGTAACTCCCTGCTCTCCATGTGTCAGTATATAATGCCTGCATCTGTAACTTTCACTCTATGCATCCGAAGAAGTGAGGTTTTTACTCACGAAAGCTTATGCCCAAATAAATCTGTTAGTCTTTAAGGTGCCACCAGACTCCTTGTTGTTTTTGTAGATACAGACTAACACGGCTACCCCCTGATACTTGTGTTTTTTATAGTGTCATATTTGATGAATAACACAGAACTATCTGTTAAGAGTTATGAGGTAGAAACATCTTTGCTTCCCATTAAGCATGCTTTTGATTCTTTGATTAAATACTGTATGGTTTCAAGTAGTTTGAAATGTTTTAGTTTTCTGATTGAATAGTTTGTGTCTTGTGCTACAGTCTCTTGTAACAATTAAAACACATTACTGCTGATGCGTCAGTAGGTTGTTTTGTTAGTTCCTTGGCATGAAGAGATTAGATTTCCCACTGCAGAGGGTAAATAGTATCATAGATGTCTGTAGCCAGTGGTACTCTATATTTTAGACTACATTGTGTAGACTATATAAAAGGTTGTAAAATGTTAGAGCCTGTAATGTCTTATTTACCATTTTAAAATGACTGGCACATGGGCTAACTTCACTACAGATGGAAGTAGGTATAATTCCCTCACTGCTTACATCAGCAATGAGTTTCACCCAAGCTTTCTAGATATTGAGCCTTATCCTGCAAGGCCGTGAGCTCCTGTGAGGTTCTGAGTGTCCCCTAATCCCATTGGAGTTAACATCACATGGGTTAAGCCATTCTGAGCACCTTTCAGGATTGACCCACTATACAGAAAAAAGTGATCCAACTGTAATTTTAATAGCATTTAGTAGCATTGAGACTTTTGATGCTATGTATGAAAAAAAAAAAGGCAGGAAATTACTAAAAAGCAATGCTCCTCCAACATCAACAAAAACTCTAACGGTTTGGCTATTTGATTATTACCCGTTCCATTGAGATTAGGAGCCCATATGCCTTGGCTTAGAAAAATCAGTGGCTGAAATTATATAAAGAAGTTATTCTGTTAAGATAATCATTGCTAAATTCCAAAAAGCAATTGATTAATGTGTTCTGTCTTTGCAACTTATGAATAAAAATGTTCTTTTTCATGCACTTTCTGTTTCTGGGAGGTAGTGTCTCAAAAACCCACGCACCCCTCCATAAATTCTCTTGCTTCCCAGAAAAAGGCTGTTGCTGTATTTCATAGATATCCATCTTAAAATTAACCAAATTTAGTATCTTAGTAGTTAATCTTGTTTTTATAAATGCTGCTTCTTTCTGACTATGGTATATCTAGGTATTTTAAGGCTTTCATTTCTTAATACTAAGATTAAAGCCTTTTACTTGGAATATTTAGGTACATAATACCCTGTGTATAGAGTTGAGTATTTACTGTTTGGTCTAAATTCTCTTAGACTTTTCCTTTGAGTGTTTTACTCCTTGATTATGTATTGTCACTGATGGATGAATTATTAGCTGTAACCGTACAGTTAAATGCTCTTGTCTTGTTTCCAGATCTTTCATGTCAGTCACATTATGCTCAGTTAGCATCAGCCATCACAGATGGCAGCTAAAGTACCTCAGTTTCACAGAGATGTATTTTTCAGTTATTGTTTTTAATTGGATGTAGAGAGATGTTTATTAAAATCCATGGATGAGTGTACTCAAGAAAATACAGTAGTTATCAGACATAATTGAGACAGATTGGGGATTTAGGGGAGCAGGTCTCCCTGAAACCAAGTAGAAAAAGGGGAGGTCTCCTTTTGCTTGAGGAAGAGGATTTGTGGTCCCCAATTGTCTTCAAGGGGAAAAAAATAGTGTTCTATGTATTTTGCCAGTAGGCACTTGAATTCAAGTGTTTTGTTTGAGATTTTGGTGTCTGAGAGAGGAAAAAAAGGTGTTGTTAACCTCTGCCGTAGAGATTGCGTCTCAAACTGGGGGTCGTGACCCCTCAGGGAGTCGCAAGATTATTACATGGGGGTCGCAAACTGTCAGCCTCTACCATCAAACCCCGCTTCACCTCCAGCATTTATAATGGCGTTAAATATTTTTTATAAAGTGTTCTTTAATTTGTAGTGGGGGTCACACTCAGAGGCTTGCTGTGTGAAAGGAGTCACCAATATAAAAGCTTGAGACTCACTGCTCTATGGGTATTTAAAAATATCAAGTTTGTATATGTACTTCCAAATCATTACTCCGATGAAATATTTTCTATGTTTATATGTGGGTGTTAATAAAAAAAAGCTCTGAACATTAATCCATAATTTGGACTGTTCCTTTGATTATTTAAATACAAAAGCCGAAAAGCTAAATTATCAAAAATTAAAAAATAATTACAGTCCGTAATGCCTTGCCAAATGTATTTGAGTGCATTTTCAATGAGGAAGCAAAATGTAGTAAATTAAAATCTAATTTTAATGAGGTTCTACGTGCAAGTAGATCATATCAATTAGGAAATATACCTTTTGGTGCAAAGTATTATTTATCATCTTTATACTGTATAGTTGAACTATTAAAATATTGCCCTTTTTAATACATGAAATGTTTTGGATCAGAGAAATAATATACCATAACTGATATCCTCTCAAAAGGAGAGAATTTACAAAAAGTGTGCCAAGGACCTGAAATCTTGAATTGTATTATAGTGAATGGCTCTTGTTTATACATTAAAAATAAGATTTAGTATTTCGTTTAGACATCAGTTGCATTTTATGTATAGAAATATATGCATCACATTTTTTCTTTTTTATATTTATCTGTAGGTGCCTTCAAAGAATGTGGAATCCTTTGCATCCATGTTGAGACGCTCTCCTTTAGTTCAGATGGGGCCTGCCAAAAACAAAATTGTCCTTGGTCAAATCTTCCACATTGTAGAAGATGATCTTTATATAGATTTCGGTGGCAAGTTTCACTGTGTGTGCAACCGACCAGAAGTAGATGGAGAGTAAGTAATACTATTGTGGTAAATGAATAAAATTTGCAAGAAAACCAGAATACCTAGGTAATCAGAAATCTTTTTGGAATGATCTCAGATAGGGTCTCTTTGTAACTTATAGATTTTAAACTGCTGAACTATAGATTTCAGGTGGAGAACTAATCCAAATCACAAAAAGATTTGCTTTTGCTCTGAAGTCACTGCATTAAGAGCAGATTGCCTTACATTATCAATCATTGGCACGCAAACGTTACAAACTCTTAAAGCCCAGAGGGGAATTGCTTTTGTTAAATGTGTGATTCGTAAAAAAGAACATTAACTGGAGATCCAAAATAATTTATTTGTTAATGTTTTCTGTCTTCTTTTAGTTCAGCTTTTTAAATTGTCAGAATTTTATCTTTGCACCTTGAAATGCACATTGGCTATGAATGAATAATGAACAATTGGACTGAGATAAATTGTGATGACATAAATGGATAAATATGATCCAGTTTAGATTCATTGCCTGTTTCTAGATGAGTGCACCACTAATATATTTGTGTAAGCTTTTCTGATGAGCAAGATGTATGCATGAAAGGTCAGATTCCTGTATTTGTAGATGTTGGTTTCAAAAGAAATAATGAGTTAAAACCATCTATTTCTGTAGAAAATAAGCTTTATTTTTTTGAGGAGAAAGATGTTTCCGCTGTTATGGGTACAAAGAAGGTAGCATTACAAATGTGAACTGAATATAAACTGGATTCATTGTTTTCTTCCTCACTTTTCAGGGACAGCTCCATATTTCTGCAGCTGGGTTGCAGGTTGCCCAGTGGCAATGGTAGCAGCGTGAAATTAACAGCTCAGTTTCACTTTTGCTATCCTGAAACTTGTGGCGTTGGTGAAGCTGTTAGCTTTCTCATGCAGGAGCATGATTCCTATGAGCAGTAAGGAGAACAGGAACTGAAATAAGGAAGGAGGTCCCAAAAACAGGGACTGGGGAGGAGAAGAGTAACGCAGACCCACCATCTGGCAACAGACTGGAGGCTCTGCTGAGGCAAGAAGAGACAAAATTCCTTTTCCCTTCCAGCAGCCAGAGGAGGGTGGAGCTTTAGATTTATCAGACCTCTAATGCCAGAGGCTGATCATAAAAGATAGAGCCTTGGAAGCCTCTGGGGAAGTACCCTAGTAGAGATATCATTGCTTGCCCTATTTGCAGCTGCTGGGGAACAGGGCTTCTCACCAGGTTCTTGCCCTTGGACCTTGCTGATGGGAGTCCCCTTCTTATCTTTCATATCTGAATCTGGCTAGTGGGTTTACTCTTCTGTCCAGTAGGTGTCTCGTCAGTAACTGTAAGAGGCATCAGTGTATCAAAGTTGTAAAACCAAACATTTATTGAAAATGTATTTTTTGTGAAAACTTGAGCACATTGAGAATGAAAATTCACTTTCATTATTCAGTTCACTTTCATTCTTTAGTTTTCGTACATTAGCACAATGTTGTTGTGCTTGGGTTCACAACACTATGGTGCATTTAAATCTACCCCCCAATGTAAACAAACAAAAAAAAAACAACTAAAAAAGGTTTGAAAATATTTGGGTCGGATGAAACCCCTCATTACTATACCTAAAATAATAGTCTTAAACTGTATTGACAATAAAAGCCAACTCTAGAGTATTTTGACTTCCCAAAGTTTTTAATTTGAAATAACAAGTTTGTGCATAAGACTCTAATGCAATTTTGTAATCAAACAGCATTTGCGTATTCATGATTTTGCTCCCTAATGTTTTCTAAAATAACGGCATAGTGATTTTTGTAGTGTTGCCTCTCTGACAACAGATATGTTTGACAGGCCTATGACTTTTAAAGCAAATATGATTGACAACTATAAGGTAGATAGCACGTGACATGAATAGTAGTAGTACATTTTTTGACACAGACATGAAATAAACAAGGTAATTTCTCAGTTCAGGTTATACATAAGGTAAAAATAAAGGGGGCTTAATTCTGCGATGTGCTGAGCATCTCCGAAGAAAGTCCTCCAGCCCTATTGACTTCATTGGGAGCTCAGTATGCTCAGCACTGTCAGGATCAGGTCTATAGAATCAGTCTATATTATGTATTCAAGGCAACTAAATTTAAAATACAGAAAAGAGAGAAAATTCAGGGTGGGAAAAGGCAAAAGAAAATCCATCCTTTATACATAGTTCTAGTGAATTTTATGTACACGGTTTGTTTAGATTCGTGATTTAATATTAAAATTTGAGCCATTACTATTATAAATTTACTTATAAAAGCCTAAGATAGAAAACTTGAAAGTCTGTTGTTAATGTAGATCATACAATGAGAATGATTAGTAATCATAGCAATCAGGAGGTCATGTGTTAACAGGACATTGCATCATATTTTGGTAACAGAACATAGCACAGGAAAGAGAAGAAATGTATCTCACAGGAATTTGTCCCCAAGACCAATAGGCAGACAAGTGTTTGTTTGTGGCTGTATGGACCCATCTCTAGTGTTCCTTTTCCCCATCTTTCTTTTAAGGTTTACATTTGTACATGCTTTGTGGTGGGTGGATTGGGGTGGGGCTGAGGAGTTGGTGGAGCTCAACTAGATTACTAAGCTAAATTACTACCAAAGCATCACTTAACCCTCCACAGATACTCCAGAACAAGTGCAAGATTAGACCCTGTTTGTTTTTAAATTCGCATATAAACTGGTATATTAATTTTGATGAAATTGACATGGGAGTGGTGTTAGTATCTGATTGTTTTTGTTTTAGTGTCAACAGTTATATTATGAGATGTCCTCTTCCTATAGCACATAGTTGAACTAGTTATCCAAAACTTGGCACATTGGTCTGTGTGCACGCACAAGAGACTTTTGGATCAAAAGCAAATCTGGAAACTGTTATCTTTGCTAGATGTATTAACATTTAAGTAGTCATAACTATGTCTTGAAGTCAACGCCGCATGAATAGGAATAAATGGGAAGGTCATGCCTCTGCTTGTCTGATTACTTCAGTCTGCTTGCAGACTAACGACAGCAGTGCATTGATTTTACAAAATTAAGGTTGCATTCTCAGAACAATACAACCTCACGTTTAATAAGAACCTGGTATAATAATGTGTAGAGACTCTGCTTTGGATATTCATGCGTCTCTAACCTGAGGCAGAGACGGAGACTGACTTCCAGTTTGGAAGCAAATGAATAATCAATTTTTACAAAAATAAATAAATAAAAATCCTTATTTTGGCAGAAGATGCTAATGTGGTTCTATTCTAGAAAGTGACAAGGTAAGAATATCATCCTCTTCTATCTATCATATATAATCTTCATATATGTTCTTTGTGGGGGTTTAGAGTAGTGGTTCTCAACCTGCAGCCAGCAGGCCGTTTACAGCCCAATCAGCACAGAGCTGTGGCCCATTTGACATCCTCAAGGCCATACAGGTAGTATTGGATGTGGCCCACAATGGTAAATAGGTTGAGAACTACTGGATTAGAGCTATCCCTATTCACACTGGTGACCATAATAAGAATTTATTATACTTTCTATTAGCACTGTAGAGTCAATCTAGCTGGAGAGTGGATTGACTCACATTGCGAACAGAAATATTTATAAAGTTCTGTTTTTGGATATTTATTGTTGGTAGAGCATGAATCAGAAAGGAGACATCTTGACTTTCAGATTGCATATTAAATGTAGAGGGCTAAACTAACGATTTAGAAAAACCATCAGATTTAATCTGCAGTTACTGAAACAGAAATGGAAGCTTGTGATGCTATTCTTACAAGTCACTTTTCAGAGTAGAACTATACTGTTATACCTATTCTAGTGTGACTTGTACTGCAGATCTCTTTTTAATTTGTTCTTTTCTTTTCAGAAATGTTAAACAAAAAGTGTTACTTTTTGATATCAATAAGAAAAAAGGGGGAGAAAATGTACCTTTTGCCCCTAAATAATCCTGTCTCAAGTGATGAACCTGCAATGCTTCCTTGATAACTTTGGCTTATTACTCTAGAACCGGGGTCCTCAAACTTCATTGCACCATGACCCCCTTCTGACTACAGAAATTATTACAAGATTCCAGGAGGGTCTTGGGCCTGAACCCACCCAAGCCCTGACTCCTCAGGCCGGCGGGGCCAAAGCTGCTGCATTGGGTGTGGAGGCCAAAGTCGAACTTCAGCCCCAGGGGAAGGGAGGCTGTAACCTGAGCCCTACCGCCCAGGGCTGAAGCCGAAGCCTGAGCCCAGCCACGCCGGGATTTCGGCCCTGGGCAGTGGGGCTCAGTCTTCTGCTTCGACCCTGGGCCCCAGCAAGTCTAACACCAGCCCTGGCAACCCCTTTAAAATGGGGTCGCGACCCACTTTGGGTCCCGATCTACAGTTTGAGAACCGCTGCTCTAGAACAATCATCTAGAATTAGTTTATAGTCTCCTAGATCATAATAAAACCTACCTTTCATTATCCAGCACGATCTTTGAGCTGCAGGCTGACTTTTGGTTCTTCAAAGCAAACAAAACTCTTGTAGACCTATTTGGCCCATCCTTTCTCGCCATTATATAAGTTAATTTGCAACCCTGAGTTGAAACCACTTCCGGTTAAAAGAAATCCTGGAAACAGTACTAGTAGAGGTTCAAAAACAATGAATATAATGGGAAAGTGAAGACTAGAAACGTCTTTTCTTGCAATTCATTGTCTGTTTCTCCTTTTGGAAAATATTACCATACTTCATTGAATTTATAAAGTTTGTTATTAGTGTGATCCATCATTATTGATGTTTGCCTGCATCGGGATCAGACTCTGCCATATCTGGAATATAGTCAGTTTACTATGGGCCAAATGCATTGCTGGTGTAATGTCAGTGGAGTTAAACTAGGATGCACTTGTCCACTAATAGCAGGTTGCCACGTAGGATTTATTTGATGTTACAAAGATATTTCTGTCATTCTTGCAGAACAAGAAAATATGAATATGGGGCATTACTAAATACATGATTTTTTATATTATATATTGCAGTTATTAAAAACATCATCTTTCCTAGCAGGCATTATTTAATCTTGTATAAAGTTCCTGTAAAAAGTGTAGATCCTGTAAAATGACTTGTAATCCACCGCGAGGTAATATCTAAGGCAAAGAGATACTATGGAAAAACTGTGCTAGACTGTGTTTTTTTTTGTAGCTGAAAGATTTTTCCTTTTAGGTAGAAAGGGAACAAAGCCTTCAAAAAAAATAGTGCCCATTTTTAATAGATCTCCATGGAACAATAGTATAAACCATGACAGAAAGGTTGTGTTACCACCTGTGTCTGTCATCACTGGGTGGGATTCTTAAGAACTGTTAAGTATGGGAAGGAGTTGTGCTGATTTTGTTTCTTGCAAGGTCTGCACCTGTATCATTAATGACCATTTCCAGTAAAAGCGCAATGACTTTGGCAGTTTTCTGAAATATTGGATTGCAGGACCCCTATCTGTCCAGTCTGATGTTGCTTCGTTTTCGAAGGCTGTTGTAACCCTCCAGCAACTTTATCAGGTTACAGAATCTAAAAGGTACTTTTTAAAGTTTGAACGTGAAGCTGTTGCAGGGATTTCCAATCAGGGGCGGCTTCAGGCACTAGCGCACCAAGCGCGGGCCTGGGGTGGCAAGCCGCTGGAGGCGGCGTGCCGGTCCCTGTGAGGGCAGCAGTCAGGCTGCCTTCGGCAGCATGCCTGCAGGAAGTCTGCCGGTCCTGCGGTTTCAGCGGCAATTTGGCAGCGGGTAGGCCGAAGGCGCAGGACCAGCAGACCTCCCGCAGGCATGCCGCCAAAGGCTGCCTGACTGCCGTGCTTGGGGTGGCAAAATACGTAGAGCCGCCCCTGTTTCCAATACATCCTGTGGCAGTTTACTTAACACCTTTTAGTCTATGCCAAATTTGCGTGGGGGAGGAGGGGAGAAGGAGGGAAAGAAATCAGATGATGCTAGTTGCAATTCAGAGCATGACAGCTTCATGACCTTCATAAAACATTAGGCAATGTTACTTCTGTAAACTATACCAAAATATTTATACTGCTTGAATGGTTGCCAAGGTGAATTTTATTTGGGAAACATTTACATGCTTTTGTTTTCTATATTAAAATTATTTTATATGTTAGGAAGAGGTGAAACTAATTATTCTAAAAATATCTTTTCATGTAGTTGATTTGTTGGTTTTTTTCCCCCTAGCAGGCAGGGTTGTCCTTAGCCATTCTGGGGCCCTACGCAGCCCCCACGAGGGGAGAGGGAGAGGCTGGCCCCAGGCCCCCGTGGGGGCGCAGGAGCAGGCTTGGGGGGCAGGGTGGAACCGCCCCCCAGCACTCACCCATGGTGCGGCTGGGCCGGGTTGCTGCACTTCCTGCCGCCGGTGAATGCAGGCCCGACCCCTGCTCAGTCCAGTTTCCCAACCAGCTGTAAAATGAATAAATAAATAAACAAACATTTCTACCATTCCTTTTTTCAGGCCTCACTATAAAAATTATTGAAAATGTTTAATGTGCATCAAAGAAAAGGAAAATATAAGATTTAAATTTTACATTAGTAAAATGTTATGCACAATATTTTAATTTACATTTCTTAGGCTTGATCTATACTACCAACTTATGTTGGTATAACTGTGTCACACAGGGCTGTGGAAAAGACAAACCACTGAGCAACGCAGTTATAGCAGACTAACTCCCGGTGTAGACAGTGCTATGTCGATGGGAAAGCTTCTCCCGTTGACATAGCTACCACCTCTCGGAGAGGTGGATTACCTATGCTGATGGGGTAAGCCCTCCTGTCATGTAGGTTGCATCTACATTGAAGCACTACAGTGGCGCAGCTGCACCGCTGCAGCATTTTAAGTGTAGACAAGCCCTTGGATTTCAGACGTTGGGCCAAAATATAAGAACTGGCCTCAAAGTCACACCTACAGAGTTTGTGCATCTTCCCACATTTGCACAAGAGTTACCTCTTTTGGTGCTTATCCAATAGCGCACTTAAGCAAACGTGCTATTTTACACTTCTGAATACTCAAGTTGTCTTCAGTGGGACTATGCATCTGCTTAAATGGGTTGTTTGACCAGACTGTGCATAAATGCCTGGATGGTTATGTCTGTGATTAGGATTTTTACAAAAAGAATTCTTACCTGGGTTAGGGCTGGTTGGAGTTGTAGTATAGATAAGTGTCTGATGGCTTCCTGTGTTTTTGCCAGTGTGTTAATAAAATCATAGAATCGTAGGACTGAAAGGGACCTCAAGAGGTCTCCTAGTCCAGTCTCCTGCACTTAAGGCAGGACTAAGTATTATCTGACTATCCCTGACAGGAGTTGTCTAACCTGGTCTTAAAACTTTCCAATGACGGAGATTCCACAATCTCTCTAGGTAATTTATTCCAGTGCTTAACCATCCTGACAGTTAGGAATTTTTTCCTAATGTCCAACCTAAACCACCCTTGCTACAGTTCAAGCCCATTGCTACTTGTCCTATCCTCAGAGGTCAATGAGAACAATTTACCACTCTCCTCCTTCTAACAATCTTTTATGTACTTGAAAACTGTTATCATGTGCCCTCTCAATCTTCTCTTCTCCAGACTAAACAAACTTATTTTTTTTTCAGTCTTCCCTCATATGTCATGTTTTCTAGACCTTTAATCATTTTTGTTGCTCTTCTCTGGACTTTCTCCAATTTGTCCACATCTTCCCTGAAATGTGGCACCCAGAACTGGACACAGTACTCCAGTTGAGGTCTAATCAGCATGGAGTAGAGCGGAATAATTACTTTTCATACCTTGCTTACAACACTCCTGCTAATACATCCCAGAATGATGATTGCTTTTTTTTTAACCACAGTTTTACACTGTTAACTCATATTTAGCTTGTGATCCGCTCTGATCCCCAGATCCATTTCTTCAGTACTCCTTTCTAGGCAGTCATTTCCCATTTTGTCTGTGTGCAAGTGACTGTTCCTTCCTAAGTGGAGTACTTTGCGTTTGTCCTTATTGAATTTCATCCTATTTATTTCAGACCATTTCTCCAGTTTGTCCAGATCATTTTGAATTTTAATCCTATCCTACAAACCACTTGCAACCCCTCCCAGCTTGGTATCCTCCACAAACTTTTATCAGTGTACTCTCTATGCCATTATCTAAATCATTGATGAAGATATTGAACAGAACCGGACCTGATCCCTACAGGACCACACTCAATTTTCCCTTTCACCATGACTGTGAACCACTGATAACTACTTTCTGGGAACAGTTTTCCAATTAATTATGCAACCACCTTATACTAGCTCTATCTAGGTTGTATTTCCCTAGTTTGTTTATGAAAAGGTCATGCAATACAGTATCTAAAGTCAAGATATAACAGATCTATCACTTCCCCCCATCCACAAGGCTTGTTACCCTGTCAAAGAAAGCTATTAGTTTAGTTTGACAAGATTTGTTGTTGACAAATCCATGCCGAGTGTTACTTATCACATTATTATCTTGTAGGTGTTTGCAAATTGATTGCTTAATTATTTGCTCCATTATCTTTCCGGGTATTGAAGTTCAACTGACTGATCTGTAACTTCCTGGGTTGTCCTTATTCCCTTTTTTATAGATTGGCTCTGTATTTGCCTAGGCGGGGGGGCTACAGGGCTCTGTGCGCTGCCCCCATCCTGAGCACTGGCTCAGCACTCCCATTGGCCGGGAACCAGCCAATGGGAGCTGGGAGGGGGATCTGTGCTTGTGGGCAAGAGCCACGCGGAGCCACTTGTGCACCTCCACCTAGGAGCTGGACCTGCTGCTGGCTGCTTCCAGGGCACTACACGATTGGCGGAGGCAGGAAGCCTGCCTTAGCACCCCCGTGCACCGCTGATCGTGAGCTGCCTGAGATAAGCCCGTGCCTGAACCCTGCACTCCAAACCCCCGCCCCAGCCCGGAGCCCCTTCCTGTACCCCAAACCCCTTATCTCTGGCCCCATCCCAGAGCCTGCACCCCCGGCCCAGAGCCCACACCCCCCCACACACCCCAACCACCAGCCCTGAGCCCCCCAAACCCCTCATCACCAGCCTCACCCCAGAGCCTACACCCTCAGCCCAGAGCCCCTCCCGCACCCCTGTCCCAGCCCAGAGTCCCTCCCACACTCTGAGCTGCTCATTCCCGGCCCCACCCCGCAGCCCAATCGTCTGCCTCAGACCTGAGTCCCTCCTACACCACAAACTCCTCATCCCCAGCTCCATTGGGTCGCGGGCATTAACAATTTTCTTCAACTGGGTCGCCAGAAAAAAACGTTCAAAAACCACTGTTCGAGGATGTATTTTTGTCAGGCCCTAGTGACTTTAATATATCTAACTTGTCTAAGTAATTTTTAACTTTTTCTTTCCCTATTTTAGCTTATGATCCTACCTCATTTTAACTGGCAAGAAAGAAATATGTAGTAGAGATGCAGATTTCCATTTCAGATGTCCATGGGATCATTCTAAGCAGTGAAAAAGAAAACATGATGAAAGTGACCGAATCTGTCCTTTTAAAGTGTAATTTTGCACGTAGTACAGTACATATACTGTAATGATCATGATAATTTGTACTTTTACATTGTCTTCCTAAATAGAAGCAAATCATTTTACAGACTTTATTAACGAGTTTTGTAAAGCATATGCTAGGTTTTGTCTTCTGCACTAGGCAACTAGGAGGAAGAGAGCATATGGAGTCTCTTTTTCCCACCCCCGATGCAAGTAGCAGGGGAGGATTCTCTACTTAGCACTTGAGAGGGCCAGCAAACACATTGGTCAAAGTATCATGGTCCTGTACCAGCTAGGGGCGCCATCTAGGCCCGCCATTTGCTGGTGTTTATGCTAACAACTTGTGCACACCATGAGCAACTGCTGCTGCTAGTTAGAAAGTGCACTCCAGCATCTTGTTTCCCATAGAAATCTGCCATGACTAATAGGATGATTGCAGTAGAAAACACACCCACCACTATTAGGGATAGTGGAGGGAATAATTATATGTATCACATTCTTATACACATACACTATAAACATACATATGAATCACTTTGTTCCCCACGAATGGAGGGTGCAGCCTTTTTTAGATTGAAACCTGGCATCTATTTTAAAGCACATAGCAACATTAGACAAAAGTTATCCTCTGCCACTATCACTCTGTGGATAGTGCCATCTCTCTACCCTGTTCATCTGCTTCTAGGAGCATCTTTGTTTCTTCTTCTATGTTGCCCCCCGGTGCTTTGGCACAACCTTATAATTGTTGTCTGGCAGGCCATCTCTGTCTCTACTTGTTCCTTAAGACTCAGCTCTTCTGCTTTGCCACAATGTGAGTAAATTTATATTATTATTATGAAAATATTTTTAAACACAACAACAAAATAGTGTAACTGAGCCATCATAATGTGTGCACAAGCAAGCTGAATAACCTCATGATTTTGCTGTAAACCACATTATTCCTTCCTTCCTTCCTTCCTACCTTCACCCTATTGTTCATTATTCCCATGTGGTGCATCCTGTATATTATTTTATAAGCTGTAAGGGAAAGAATAATGTCTTTCTACCTGTACAGTAAGACCCCGTGTAGCAAATATCATAACAGATGATGTAAAATAAATTAAAAAGTTAGGAATACTGTATCCAACTGAAACATCCGGGTAGAGCATAATTGGCTGAGCTTGCACGGCCCAATGCTCAACTTGATGGCATTTCTCTGTTTAGAAATAACTTTTGAATGCCGCATCTGATTAATTCCTATACCTCAGGGAATGTTCTAGGCATCAGTGGGCAGAACCCTATTGGTTTTGGTGAAAATCAGAAAACCAGAGGGGGGAAATGAGAGAGACATCACCACTTGCATTTGGTTAGCAGACTTATTGCCTTCAGTCACCTCTGGAATTGTCTAGGGAACAAAGAACCAGTTGATGGCAGCCATTGCAACGTAATAGTATTCCTATCTCAGTTTAAAATGTTGACACCCTGAATGAATGGAGGGAGGAAAGAGGGGAATAGGGGCATATGCAGAGCCCCTGGCATGATGGGAGGGGAGAGTGGAGTATGGAGGACCCTGGTTTGGGGAGAGAGGAGAACTGGGGCGTACATAGAGACAATGGGATGAGAGGGAAGGGGGGAATGAGGACATACATAGTCCCTGGCATGGTGGGGCTCACAGAACCTGTGGCAGAGGAGGAGAAAGGGGAACAATACTATGGGGGAGGGGGAAAGGGGAGCACACAGAGCACCTGCCATAGTGGGGAAGGGGGAATGAGGGGCCCTGGTATGGGTGGCACATAGAGACCCTGGCATGAGGGGAGTTGCAGTGAGTCACTGAAATAGAGGGTGATGGAAGGGTGACACACAGGGAACTTGAGGGAAGTGGGAATGGAGGGAGGCAAGGAGACTCTGATGTGTGCAGTGAGCTCAGATGACAGAAGTAACAGTGTGGGAATCCCCAGTTACCCAAATTAAAATTTGGCCAGGATACAGGAACTTAACCCTACACTTGCAAAAAATGTTATGGGATTTTTAATGACCCCAGTGATCATGGACTTCATCTTCAGACCTAACCCCAAAAATATCACCATTAGAGTAGAGTGCCCCCTAATACTAGGCTGGGTCACCGTGATAGAGTACAGATTCTTCAGGATTGGTACACAGTACCTCCTGCTGAGTCACCATCATTACTTGTGGAAAGTCCTGAGTTTCCTCTAGATCTCGTCCACCCAGTTACTGACCCAAGCTTGTGATGTTCTGACATTATTGCAGCTTGAGGTATAATATAACTGTCCAACACCTGTAGGTCAATATGCAAATAGACATCACTTTAATTTTGAGCAAACCATTAACTCATATGTAACTTTGTTTTTAGCAGTAATATAATGCAATGCTAGATTTAAAAAATTGGTCCTGATACTGCACTGGCGATATGATCTTGTTTTTGTTTGTCTGTCTTATAATAGTTCATTTCCCTTTTAGTGTCAGTAACCAGCAAAAACAATCTGCGTACACATTGAAATGCTTATGGGGGAGGGGAATTGCCACCTAGCTTGTAAAGAAATACTATTTTTAAATGAGAGAGGTAAAGAACAGAGATGTAATGTTATGCTTCTGCTGCTGTCTTATTTTTAAAGCTACTTTATTTTCGTTTTTATTGGGTAATTTCTTGCTGAAAACCCAGAATGTCTACTTTGTTTTTGTTTGTTTAAAATTTCAGTTTGGACTTACAAGACAAGATCCTGTTGTCTATGGCCACAAAGGTAGCTTTCTCAGAGTGGAATTGAATTCACAATCATAGAATTGTGGTACTGGAAGGGACATCAAGGAGTCATTTTAGTCCAGAGGTCTTCTAGTCCAGTCTCCTGCACTTAAGGCAGGACTAAGTATTATCTAGATCATCCCTGAAAGGTGTTTGTCTAACCTGCTCTTAAAAATCTCCATGATGGAGATTCCACAACCTCCCTAGGCAATTTATTCCAGGGCTTAACCAATCCGATAGTTAGAAAGTTTTTCCGAATGTCCAACCTAAACCACCTTTGCTGCAATTTAAGCCCATTTCTCCAGTTTGTCCAGATTATTTTGAATTTTTATATCCTATCCTTCAAAGCACTTGCAACCCCTCCCAGTTTGGTGTTATCCGCAAACTTTATTAAGTGTACTCGCTATGCCATTATCTTAATCATTGATGAAGATATTAAACAGAACCAAAGCCAGAACACGCACACGATAAGAGACTAAATCACTTATAAAGTAATACACTGGGCCAAATGCAGTTGTGGTGTAAGCAGGAGGAATTCCAGTGAAGTCAATGGAGAAGCACCCACTTGTGACAGCGCTGATTTCGTCCCATTGTGACGCTTCTCTGCAAAGACAAAAATTAATATTCTATCTATATTTATAATCATTTTAATAAATCACAGGCAAAGAACCTGGAAATGCAAAGGATTAACATCTAAAGCTTAACAGAATAGTAATACTAAAATTAGGCCTTCTCATTAGAGAATTTTAGATATAAACACACTTTATTATTTATTTCCTAAAACATAGGTATAGTGCACTTTAGTTTGTTTTCATTTACTAAATGGTAACAATTGTATAACTAAAAGATGTTTAAGTGATCATTTGGAATCTAAACAGCTATTTCAGTTTAAAAAAAACAGAGAGAGAGTTAAACTAAGCGCTACTTCAATGTCAAGAATAGTAAGTAAAATTCAACTTATAAATCCTCTGCATGCTTTTGTACATACACTCAAAATTATATATTACATACCAAAAACCTCATATTAAAAGAAAGTTACAGTTGCAAACTAAAGCATTTAAAAGTTAAGAAATGCCAGAATTAAGTTTCTCGTGCAACCCTAATTTGGCCCTCTTGTACGTATGCATTATGATACAATCTTTAATTGCATGATCATATATTTTTTCCACAAGACTCCTGCCTCATGCAGTACACAGGATGGGAGGCAATCATGGAATGAATTAGGGTTATGTAGTGAATGAGATTGTTTGTAGGATCCTTACTTCATTTGCTGTAGAAGTAGAGAACTGCAGTAAAAGGGAAGAAGATCTTCTGCTTAAGACAGGTGAACAACCCAAGAGGACCTCGGTTCTATCCCTGCCTCTGCTACAGAGTTACTACGTGATGCTCAGCAAGTCACTTAAAACTAAAATTGACAGATGGACACCTAAGGGCATGTTCCCCAATTTCTGGTTGCCCAACCCTGAGACAGCAGGGCATAACTTGCTGAAGTGCTGAGCACTTGCAAATGCAGCTGAAGTCAACTGGAGTTGTGTATGCTCAGCACCTCTGGCTGTAAGGCAGTGTGGTCTGAAGGAATGAGCACAAGGTTGGGAATCAAGAGATCTTGAATTCCAATTCTGGCTCTGCCACTCCGTTATCCTGAAGCGGAAACAAATTCATTAATGTCTGTGAGACACTAAGATATCAGGTTGATAAGTGCCCTAGAAAAGACCATAAGGAGTGAATAATTCTGTATTCATTGCAGGCTTTGGATGGTGTGCAGTAAGGCAGGCAGGGGCCAATAACTGAATAAGGATAAACATTTTGAATAGCGGCTTCATTCCCTGAGGATCATCTATCCTATTCACTGAATGAGGAGTCAGGGTCCTGGGGAGGACATAGTATACAATCACATATCAGTGCACACAGAAAAGGGGCAGAGTTAAGGTTGCACAGGTAATCTATAGTCTGGCATTTCCCAACTTTTTAATGTTTGATTCTACAACCTAAGTGTATTTAAACAAGATTTCTGAATGTAATTTCCTCATTTTTAAAGGAAAATATAAAAAAAAATTCTATTACGTGCAACAATAACAACCTCGCATCATCAATAGGTTAGAATCCTGCACCCGCTGGGAGCTTATGCATGAAACATCTAATTAGCAGGTGATATCTTATTGCTTAGAAAAACATGTAGAGGAAAAGGTCTATGCCTGTTGTATAAATATATCTATGTGCATAAGTGTGTTTTTAACTGGCTCAGGTTTGTGGCTAGCCTGGATAGGGAGAAGAAAAAGGAAAGTCTTTAAAGAAAGTAGTAATACAGAATTGGCCTTCTGTCCATTTCTATTGTAGCGGCTACCAAGAATAATGCTTTTGGCCTGTTAAAAATCACACTTTATTGATTCAACATATTGAATCTCCTTTAAGTTCCATCTTGTAGGTCTTATTGCAAGAATTCCCGGGATGTGGGTTTAAATGCAGTTTGTGGATGAGGGAGAAAGGAAAACGGTAACAGCTCTACTTGCACTATTACTTCATGCTATTTGAACCTTCAGGCTGATAGTCTACTAGCAATAAGGTCTGTGTTGTCCTGCTCTGTTTGCTGCTTCCCTCCTGATAGTCTCTGCTGTAGCCTTCATTTCCCTGTAGACTCCTCTTCTTCCCGGTAGCCTCTGCAATAAGCCACGCACTGTAGAAAATATCCATGAATGGCTCCTACGCCTTCTGAAGTCCATCTGTCTCTGGAGTGGATTCTCAGTCTCCTTTTACCTACTTTCATCCTTTGCTGTCATTCTCTTTTTCAGAAACTTCTTACTGATGTGTTCTTCTGTTGCGCTCTACTGACATCTGAATTCCTCACCACTCTCACACCTTGTACTTTATTCTCCAGTAATGACTGCAGCCAAAAAATACCTTCTAAAATCATAGTATTATAGAAGTGTAGTGCTGGAAGGGACCTCAGTAGGTCATCTAGTTCAGTCCTCTGTGCTCATGGCAGGACTAAGTATTATCTAGAAAAGTGGTCCCCGACCTTTCAGTGTGGCAGGCGCCTGACGACTAGCCACCGAAATGCCACCGAGGAGCGTGGCCGCCGGACAAGCAGCTGCCGAAATGCCGCCGAGAAGCTGTGTCATTAAGAGGCGTCGCCGACGAAATGCCGGCGAAAAGCAGTGGCATTTCGGCGGCGACGCTTCTTGACGTTGCTGCTTTTCGGCGCCTGCTTGTCCGGTGGCTACGCTCCTCTGTGGCGGGGGTGCTCCCTTGTCAGTTGGCAGGTGCATATAGATGCCCCGGCGGGTGCCATGGCACCTGTGGGCACCACGTTGGGGACCACTGATCTAGAACATCCCTGACAGGTGTTTGTCTAACCTGCTCTTAATAAATCTCCAATGATGGAGATTCCACAATCTCCCTACACAATTTATTCCAGTGCTTAACTACCCTGACAGGAAGTTTTTCCTAATATCCAACCTAAACCCCCTTGCTGCAATTTAAGACCATTGCTTCTTGTCCTATTTTCAGAGGTTAACAAGAACATTTTTTCCCCATCCTCTATGGAACAACCTTTTATGTACATGAAAACTGTTATCATGTCCCCCCTCAATCTTCTCTTCTGCAGACGAAACAATCCCAGTTTTATCAATCCTTCCTCACAGGTCATGTTTTCTAGACCTTTAATTATTTTTGTTGCTCTTCTCTGGACTTTCTCCAATTTGTCCACATCTTTCCTGTAACGTGGCACCCAGAACTGGACACAGTACTCCAGCTTAGGCCTTATCATTGCAGAGTAAAGTGGGAGAATGACTTCTCGTGTCATGCTTGCAACACTCTGGGTAATACATCCCAGAATGATGTAAATCAGTATCATCTCTTTTTAATTGGACACTATCTGATCAAAAACATATATTTAAAAATAAAATTCCCTGCCTGCATTGTTAGTCAAAATATTAATAATTCTAAAATGGAAAGGATGTCAAAGATAAAATAAGGAGTCCGGTAGCACCTTAAAGACTAACAGTTTTATTTGGGCATAAGCTTTCTTGGGTAAAAAACCTCACTTCTTCAGATGCATGGAGTGAAAGTTACAGATGCAGGCATTATATAATGACAAGAGAAGGAAGTACCTCACAAGTGGAGAACCAGTGTTGACAGGGCCAATTTGATCAGGGTTGATGTAGTCCACTCCCAATAATGAGGAGGTGTCAATTCCAGGAGAGGCAAAGCTGCTTTTGTAATGAGCCAGCCACTCCCAGTCCAATTTCAAGCCCAAATTAATGGTGTTAAATTTGCAAATGAATTTTAGTTCTGTTGTTTCTCTTTTAAGTCTGTTTCTGAAGTTTTTTTGTTCAAGAATAGTTACTTTTAAATCTGTTATAGAATGTCCAGGGAGGTTGAAGTGTGCACCTACTGGCTTTTTGTGATATAATGTGTTCTTATGCATTTTGGGGGTCAATTTCAAGGATCCCACATAAGTCCCAAGTGATTGGGCTTTCTACAGCAATCATATGTGAGGATGGGAGAAATTAACTACCACCCAGCCCAGGAAAAGGTCCCTCCACTTCAGCTATGCAGGGGTGCCCAGCCATTGGCTCCGTAGTCTGGCCCATTCCTGATGCCTACTTCTTTGACAGAGTGGAGTTGTCATGTATCAGACCTTATGGAGACTCATTGGGAGTGTATGCGTTCCATCCACGCAGGGGTACGCTGATTGGGCACTCTGCTACAGGTTGAATTTGGTTTTTTGCATTTCATTCAGCTTGGACAAGGTAAATATGGTAGTCATTTAAACTTTTTTAACTTTCTTGTTCTCATGTACAATCTTTGTCTTGTGAGCATGGCTAGGATCGTTTCATATCCTAACAGAAACATTGTTTTAATGGAAATTTTAAAAAATCATCACAATATTTCTGTTTTACTAGGTTTTGTAAAACTTTTATCAGATCTAAAGTAGCTGACCGTGTCCATTTAATACATTGAAGCCAGTCGCAGGTTTTGTATGAGTAGTAGCCAAATTTTAGTTTGGTCAATTATAGTGTAGTGTTGCTGTGCACTTTTAAGCAGCTGCCATGTTTCTGCCTTCCAAAGTGTCTGCATTTCAGTGGTGTGTGAAGTGACCCCTATAAATATATTTTTTAATAAACCAATGTCATCCCTTTTAGTGTGAAAGGTGGTATATGGGAATAAAATACTATAATCTTAAGAATTTATAATTACAGAATTAACAGTGCACCTTAACATCCGTACAAAATCAGCATGAAAAGTTATCAGGCCGCACACACAAATCTGTGCGCACCAAAATAATTATGATTTAAAAAATGCTATATTTCTTGCCTGATAAAAACATTACTTGCTCAAGTATCAAGCTAAGTGAGCAAGCAGAATTTTGCAAGTTTGTATGAACAGCGGGTTTCTGTAAAAGAGAGAACTTTTTAAATCCTTGAAAGTTCTTCAGTGCAACTATGGTGACCAGACAGCAAATGTGAAAAATCGGGACGGGGGAGAGCGGTTAATAGAAGCCTATATAAGAAAAAGACCCCAAAATCGGGACTGTCCCTATAAAATCGGGACATCTGGTCACCCTAAGTGCAACCATTCTATATCAGTTTCTTTCTCTGTAATGGCATACAGGCAACCAAATAGTAGAAATCTTAGTACTGATTTTCACACACTAGAACTGTTCCTCCAGTCAACGTTATGTACTTTGGGCCATATTCTTCCCCAATGTGACATCAGGGCTGACTTTGGCGCATTGTGTGTTTATACACCAATAATGCTTGCTAAAGTTTAAAAAAAAAAAAAAAAAAAAAAAAGTCTGATTCTCCTTTACTCTACATCTTTTAAGGAAAACCATAATCAGACAGTTAGTCTCCATGCTGTGAAAAATGTAGTCTCTCTCTGATTAAAATTGCAAGAATGTCATGTTGAAATCCTCAGAGGACGGAGATGGTTGCCACTGTTGATCAGCAAACATTCTTTCTGGCACTCCAGTCCATCTCTTGATCACAAACTTTATCCAAATTCAAGGGAGAAATGTTAAGCGTTGCAGGTCTTCTTGTCCCATTCCCACATACCAACATTACAACTTTAAAAGGAAGAGTCATTGTTTAAATTAAAGAAGGCTAAATCCAAGGAGGTGGTATGAACTCCCTTTCTCACAAAGCTGTTCACCATAGCTCCTAGCCCAAACAATGCATGTGGTGCCACTGTGTCTGCTATCAAACAATTTCATCTTTTCTTTCTATAACATGTTTTCAGAGAAGCCCTCTGACTGCAGACTTAATCTGTACACTACAGCAAATAACTGCTAACTTTATTTACAGCAGTGTGTATTTTCAAAATTATAATATTTTCTCCCCTGTGCACATAGCATATTATTTGGTTGGTTACTTTACAATTGTGACTTTTTTTGTCACCCGCTGTATGTCATTCTGAAATAGTTATTTTCAGCCACAAATTGAGGTGTTGTTTTTTGTGGTTCAGTAATACACAAGGACTGTACTTCCACAGTTCCGGGAGCCTTTAGGTCTGTAAATATTTTTTGGAATATATCTTTAATTTTACATAACTGATAGTTGGTACTTTAAGCTGTAGTCGATGAAATAACATACTGCAGTATATGATCAAAGTGCAATTGATTTGCACTAATGATGGATCAGTACAATAATGAATATTGAGTATATATTATTACATGTCTAGCATCAATCTCACAGCAGCACAAGTTACCCTGCAGATCACTTCTTTTCACTCCTGGCACTATGATTGAGGCAGCATAGGCAGAAAGGAGGAAGTAATTGGACATTTTACACCAATGCAGTGTTTGTCAGATTGAGAGAGCTTGTGAGGGCTGTGCAAGCACAGTCGTTGCACTGTAAGGCCACATGACATCCTGTATGTGGGGGAGAGAATGTTGGAGAAACAGCTCTTGGAGAACAAAGAGGTCCATAAGTGGTCCTTGGCTCCTTTTGATCCAGGGCCACAGTCTATAAGCACTGTGTGACCACACAGAAAAGCATGATTGCCCTTACATCATGGTTATTCATATTTATCAAAAGGTTTATTTTGCTAGCACATTAGGTCTGAATATTTTGACTAAAATGTACCCAAACATTAATGTGAGCAGGAAGCACTGTGTTTTGTGGTGTGTTTCAGGTGTTGGACCTCCGTAGTTGCAGAAGCTGGAATTCTAAACTCAGGATTTGGCAAGTAAATTGGAAGGAGAATAGATTTTAACATTCTGATTAAAAATGTATGAACAGACGTAATTTAAATCAATATGTGCAGTCTGCAGAGGCACTCATGTTTTGTTTTTTGTTTTATATTAAAAAACAACAACCTTGTAACTCACTTTTAATGAGAATTTTTGTCATACTGAAATATTCTAACTACTATAATTAAAACAACCTAGTTGAGATTCCACCCAACCATTTTGGGTGCAGCCTGAGATAATGGTTTTGGAGGGATTTGGGGGGAAAGTGCTTTAAAGGATTTGTGAATCCTGGATGACTGGTGAGGAGGTAATGATACAAAAGGTGTACAATTGTCTGAGGGCACTTCTATTTGTATCTGGAGGTGTTTTAAACATTAGGGAGATAGAGTTGCTAAATAGACTCTTCTGTTTCTGGAACTAAAAATGCATTGGTTCTATTTTGGATGAAATACGAATGATGACTCTTCATATACGTACAGAAGCTCTGAGGGCCCATATGAATATATCCTACAATAAGAATAATTATTTCATTATTTATTTATTTTTACTATGTAGTTAAAAATATAGCCTACCCCCTATGGAATAGTTATAATGGGCAGTCTAAAAAGAGATGAAGAATGACAGGGACCCTCTACATACAAGTTTATAATTCTAGGATTTTTTTTTATATATATGGAGATATACCTATCTCATATTGCTGGAAAGGACCTTGAAAGGTCATTGAGTCCAGTCCCCTGCCTTCACTAGTAGGGCCGATTTTTTGCTCCAGATCCCTAAATGGCCCCCACAAGGATTGAGCTCACAATCCTGGGTTTAGCAGCCAATGCTCAAACCACGGGCTATCTCTCCTAGATGTCACTTCTAGATGCTCAAAACTCATGAGATTTTCTTAAAATTGTGATTTTTAAGCCAATAATTTTTGGGTTCCTTTTATTTCCCTTCTGGCCTCTGAGTCTTTCAGGTTCACGTTTTCAAGCTATTTTTCTCAAATCTGAAGGCTAGGCACTTAAAAAAAAAAAAAAATTAAAGCTGAGGTTCTCATGTAATAAGATTCCTGGGGTTCAGGCTTTAAGAAAAATACTAAATATTGCAAAGACTCAGGATACAATTGCTAGACTTGGCAACCTTGGAAATGCGCATCCAGCACAACTATATGATTGACTGTTCTTCCCAGGTTGCTTTATTATATTAAGAAGGTACTGGCTGGTAAGGCTGTCTGCCTGATTGATGTTATATATTGAGAATTAATTAAAGATCATATATAGTTGCTTTCAAAGCATTTGCAGTTCAATTTAGTCATGCATCAGTATTTGCTAAAATTGAGAGGGGAAGAGTCATCCATGAGAGTTGTGGCATGAAGCACCACTTGGGATCAGACCTTAGTGGGACATAATAAAAGTAATTTTAACTATCCCTCCTCGTCACAGAAAAATCCCTGAAGATGCACTTCAGTTCCTCTAGCTCTGACACTGCCTTCCTATTTTTTATCAGCATATTTAGAGGCAATGCTCCAATCGTGTAACAAGGGCATGTGAAATTCATATTGAGAAATAAGAATATTAAAGAGTGACCTTTTCAAAGTGGCCTAGGGGATTGGGGCACTCAGTTCTCATTAGGCAGCTTTGAAAATCTCAGCTTAAGTGTTAAGCACCTGAAAGCACAAACAGAAAATGGTGTTTTGCAGCAAATGTGCAATTTAGGAATTCACCTGTCCCTCACCTCCATCCGCAAATATTTCAGTATAGAAAACTCCATTCTAGACTCAGATCTTTCCAAGTCTCAATCTTGTGGGAATTTTTGAGGCTGATTTATAAACCCCATGAAAGTGGAGGTTTATTATAGAAATGAGCAATTTTGTGTGGGTGGGGAGGGGACAGATTATACATAATGTCAGACTTTTCCATCAGAAATATTTTCAAAAGTTAGGGGCAGAGGTACTGAAGGAAATGAGTAAGTCAGAGCAATGACTAGATTATGGTGATTATCCTGATTGGGTGAAAGTACTTCTAGCAGCATGCTGCACACCAGTATCTTTTGTTTACACAACTTGTCTAATCTTTTTAGGATTTTTCATTGTGGAAAAGAGAGGGAAAGGGAGGGAAAGGAAAGGACTTGCTGCTCCATTGGGAAAATCTTACTGTGAGTGAAAGCTATATTCGTTTAAAAAAAAAAAACTGTTCGTGTTTTAAAAGCCACCCAGTACTATTAGAATATCACCTTACTCAACACTGCAGTCTGTGTGTGGTCACTGCTGCCATATTGCTGTCAGCATTTAAAAAACGATAGCAGCCACCAGAGATGCAAGTTGCTGGTAGTACTTGGTGGGACACACTGAAAGTAGGCATGATTTATGGACATTGAAATGTAAAGTAAGTTGATAGTCAAAAATGGAACAGCTTTTCTAACAAAAACAACATTCTGCTTTTCCTTCCACCCCCCACCCCCTTTGTTACACGTGTTGATTGTCAAGGGAAGAAAATTTTCCATTTTCTTTTGTTAGCATTTTGGAACACTTTATTTTTATCTAAAGAACTGAAAATCAAGCCACCCAGCTTGGGTGAGAATTAATAGCCTGAAACATCCTGAAGGAACTGTTCTGAAAAGCTCTGAAGATGTCTATTAAATGAAGTGGTTTGAGACTTGGCAGACTTGTTCTACATAGAAAAGTGCCTAATTTGATCACTGGTGTTCCTACATCAGCACATAAAAGCCTAGCGTGAGTAACTCTGAAGAACTGCCATAAAGGTAGGGAAAGTACCAATTTGGGTACAATGAGAAACAAATGTCATTTGTTCCTGCTTGGTAAATTTAAGTTGATACACATCTATCATGAAATTATTACCATAATGGGTTAGCAAGACACCTTGACTTGGTATGTCGCAGTTATATGAATACATGATTGTCAAAGAAGCATCCAGTATTTTAAAGGTTACATGAAATGGGAGGAGGGGAGGGGAGGGGAGCAGGGCCGGCTCCAGCATTTCTGCCACCCCAAGCAAAAAAAAAAAAACAAACCACGATTGCAATTGCGACCGGCGGCGGCAATTGGGGGGGGGGGGGGGGGAAAAAGCCGCGGGCGGCGGCGGCATTCGGCGGCAGGTCCTTCACTCCTAGAGGGAGTGAGGGACCTGCTGCCCCCGAATTGCCGCACATGCCGCCCCTCTCCCTTGGCCGTCCCAAGTACCTGGTTGTTAAGCTGGTGCCTGGAGCCGGCCCTGGAGGGGAGAGAAATGGGCTTGTGCCATTTCCCTTTTTGCTTTATCAAGAAAGCACAAAGAGTATGGGCTTGTTTTTTGTTTTTCTTTGTTTTAGGTTCTTTGTTTATAATTGCTTACTGTTTATATTAGTCAGGTCCTGTTAAGCTTGGAAGTCTCAGCGAGATCCTCAGCTGGTGCAAATCCACTTAGCCTCTTGGAAGCCAGAGGTGCTCTGGTGATTTCCACCAGCTGAGGATCTGTTCCTATGACAGTAGAATTAGTGAAATGATGACATTACAAAAACCAAAAGAGTAACAGTTGAGCTGGGAAGGAATTTTTAGGCATATTGGTTAAAAATATTTTTTGTTTGTGTTTAACACTTATTAAACTTTTTAACTCTAGCTAACTATTTGGAGAAAGGATGTCTTAAGGAAAGATTCAACACCCTATCCCTTTGAATAAGTTGAGAGAGTTTATAGTATAGCTCATCTGACATCAAAGTCCTCTGGTAAGATCTGGAAATACCAGAACTGATATTTAAAGTAAAAATATTTAAGGTAAAAACAAGCATGTAAAAAAACAGCAAAAACCAACCAAAATGTGTAGGCCTTTCCATGGATAGTAAAGAAGCAAAATGGGCACAAAGCCCAGTTACTTTAAAATTTGTGCAGGTAATCTTTAAGCTGCACTGAGATGCGACACTCAGTTTGACAAGAATTAATTCTATCTGTTGCTAAGGTATTGTCTTTGTTTAGGATTTTTATTAATATTTGTTGGTTCAACTTTGTGTTTAATATTATTTAAGGAGTTAATGTTTCTAACAGGGGAGTCCTTTGTGTGTCACTCCTTCCTCTTTTGGTTCCCTTTCAAAGGCCCTGTATCAGATATCCATTCTCACAGCTGAGTACTGGATTTACCTCCCTCCAGAGCACAACAAGACTGCTGTTGGCAATTGGTTTGAAGGAGTCACTACAGAGCAAAATGAAACTCTCTCTTCCGGTAAACAGTTCTGTAAACAAATTGTGATTCTGTGCCTGGCAAGATGCAGCATTCCCACTTGATTCCCAGATACAAGATGGCAGTGGACTGGGAATGTCAGTTATCTAAAGGACAGCCCATTATAAACTGAAAATTGTTCAAGATACTTGAGATGTACGTATGCCCCACCCAGGCTTGGGCATATCTACATGAGAGAGTTGAACTGGTTTATTTAAAGGTGTGATTTTTAACTAAGTTAATGAAACCAGTGCAAAAGGAGGTGTGGACACTTTCATTTTAGTTTAAATCAGACTCATTTTGGCATAGTTTAGATTAATTAGGAATTGATTAGGAATAAATCACTCTTAAACCAAAATAAGAGTGCCCACATAGAGAGGTGTGCAGTGGTTTAAAATAACATCTTTAGCTAGACCAGTGCAACTTTCTCATGCAAACAAGGCCTTACATTCCTCTGTTCTCTTCCCTACTGATCATAAGGGAAACTTTGGTCTGTAGGATTCTCCTCCCTGTGAATTAATCAGTTCATACAAGAAGTTGTGCTAGGCACTGACTCTCTTTCTCCTTATTTGTTCAAAATTTCAAATACATGGACTTTTCTATGTTATAGGAACCCAATATACCAACTGATAATGTTCTATAGGAACCCAATATACCAACTGATAATGTTCTAAAGCTGTAATTAACAGTCTTGAATAACACGGTGAACTGCAAAATTCCTTTTGGTAGTGTGTTTTTAAAATTACTGTTTAAGATTCCGAATGAAGTTTTCTAAATTAGATTCTCAGTACGTTTGCAGGCACATATCTGCTTTCATACAAATACTTTCCTACATTGCACATTCCATGCCAGTTCAAGCCATGTTCACTACCACAGCTTATAGTGAGTGCCCAGAGTGGGCATACCCACAAATGAACGGAAAATCAGGCCAGATGTATGAGCCGCTCCAAGCTCCATGCTAGTCATATAAGAATATAAATATGTAATCACAAGTAACCACCTCACTCCTTTTAGAATAAACAGTGCATGTATTGTTTTATAATTTAATTTAATTTATGAAGCAGTTAAAGGTAATAGTTTTGATTTTGTGCCATAATTGTTTTAAAAGGTAGCTGCTTTGTCTTTCAAACATGAGCATAAAGATAGTACTATAAATGTTATAATTACTGTTTACACAGAAATGTGAGTTTACTATATATGGTTCTTGAGGTATTAAGGTAATTTGTATTAAGTATTTTGCCTGTATTAAACTATAATGTCTGTTAAATGTAAATATGAATATGCACAGGTGGGTGTGCATATAGATATACCTGCCGCTGTAGCTATACATGTACAGTGTAACTTTTTGTGTTTGTACCTTGAGATATCAACACATAGCTGATTGTTTGCTGTTGATAAATTTTGGCATTAAGATTCGTTATATTGGGAGTTTAGAATGCTGAATATGTTGCTCTCTATCACTTCTGAGCTAATTGTTCAAATAACTTAGAGCCAGTATAATTCATATTCATAGTTGAGTTTACCTCACTGTTCCTTGAAGACGTGATTCTTCACTACCCAACACTGCTGCAGTGAATTGGACTGCTAGGGATAACCATGGAACGGGAGTGGTTTAAGAAAGGAAATAAAGTAGATTAATTCAAGCTCATATGTTGGCTTCAGGCCAAAATCCCAGTGATAGATGCTGTTCTAAATATGGCGAGCTTGGGGTCTAAATCAGAAATGTAGCTGTTACTTTAAAGTGGGGTGCTGAGAGAGATTTGACCAGTGACTTTGGGCTTCTCATTTGACCTGTCATGTGCCCATGGATATGCTGTTGGCTGCAGGAGAGAGTGTGGAGCCATTCTTCCGCCTTCACTTCCTAGGCTCTTTAGCCCCCATTGAGCTGAGAACAGTGACTGAGGACAAAAGCTGTATACACTGTACAAACAGAGCACCAAAGCAGCAGTACACTGACTCATTCTTCGCTCTGTGTGAGAACTGAGGGGGACTCTATTCACTTCTTTTGTGCTGGTGTCTGTCAACAGCGCTGTTTGAGGCAAGGCCTATTGTGCTGGCCAATGTTTCTTATTGACCTAAGTCTGTGCCTGCAATGTTCCCAGGGTCGAAGTTGCGAGTGAGAGAATGTTTGAAAAGGGGTAATCATAGGCTAAATGCATTTTGCTGCATTGTCATCTGACCTATTAAATCTAAACTGTGGTCTACGTTAATGCAAACAGGTAATTATGTAGTCACAGCTGCAGCTATTGACATCTGGTTACCGCCCCGTGGAAAAAAATATATGTGGTTTTCTATTCTGTGCCTAGGCTCTTGAACGCTGGACTTTAATGATATTAACTGGAAATAGAGAATGGATTAGTAGGACTGACAGGTCAACAAGGTGGATACTTTATCCATGTAAGCAAAAATAGCTCCAGCCACAGCTGTTTGTATACTTCTCCTACCTTACATTTCAGAGCTTTCCCATGACTCCAGGTTTAACCATTCTCAACTCCAGATTCAGTTATTTAATTGTTATGAGGTGGGAGTGGAGACTGCAGAATATTTTGTATCCCCACTTCCCAGAGTGCTCATTGCAAAATAGTTTTGCAAGCCCTACCTGTTGTAATTGATTTTACACTGTGGTGCTTTTATTAATTACTATCATTCTTTCATGTTGAGTTGCCAGGATTTCCAAATGTAAGTCATTACAATGGGCCAGCATCCCCAAAATGTAATGGTAAGTCTAATGTGCAAGGGTGATAAAACATTTCTGGCTATAAATTATTTTATGGAGACTTCTTTTCCTTTCAGTGTATTGTAGAATGGACACAAGTGTTACTTGCATATAAATCAGTTGTAGCACATCTTCCCTTTCCTTGCTTTCCTGCATTTGACTATAAATTAAGAAATTGTTAAAATAATGTGTCGTCCTGGACTAAGCAACTTTCAAGAAATATTTCAGTCAGAACAAACTCTTTACTGCTCTTCTTCATTTGTATCCTAATATTTCTTCGGAGCCAAGTATCCTGGATGCTATGAAGTTATTGAAATAGTAAAATTAATACAACAGGGAGAGTAGGTGCTGTACAGCAGTATGTTAGGTCCAATATATGACAGATCCCCTTATAGCTGTGGAAGGACTGTAGCTGGTAAAACTATGAAACTTCCTCCTGCAAAGGCATGTCCTCTGAGTCTTACTAGAGCTGTAGGTCATTATCCTTAAAGCATGATGGCAGAAAAGCTGTTTACCCACCTCACAGGGACCTGTCCAATAAGTAATTCTCTGGAATACACCTCTACCCCGATATAACGCGACCTGATATAACACGAATTCGGATATAACATGGTAAAGCAGTGCTCCGGGGGGATGGGGCTGTGCAACTCTGGGGGATCAAAGCAAGTTCGATATAACGCGGTTTCACCTATAACGCGGTAAGATTTTTTGGCTCCCGAGGACACAGTTATGTCGGGGTAGAGGTGTACTCTGTCTTCCACAGGCCTCTGAAATTCAACTGTTTTCCTTTGTTTATTTCTTATTGAGGATAAACTTCTGAGATGTGGTTCTGTTTCAGTGAGAGCTTTCCTTTCTTCCTTGCTTTCTGTGCTTTTTACTGTCTTCTGCTCCTTGTAATCCTCCTCCCTTGTTGCTGGTCCTCCACTGAATGGGGAATGCTCCCTATGCTGGGCTGGGGCGTTACAAGATGGCTAAAAAAGCTGAAACTAAAAAATACCTTAAAAACAGGAAACACTGCCTGATCCCCTGCAGCCAGAAAACAGCCTTTTCTGCACTCACACTCCAGAGCTGGAGTAGTATCTTGCTCAGACAGAGAGAAGCAAAGAGTACTTAAGTCCCTCTACTGGCACAAACCGGACCAAGTTACTGAGTTGGGTCAGAGAGACATCAGCGTTGCCCCAGACTCAGGCTGCTATTCACCCTTGTAGAGATCAACAATCTCACTGGCTTTTTGCTTCTGTTCATTAGGAGCCAGTGAGGTGGGAGGCAAAAGTAAGTCCAGATCTCTCTTGGTCTTCTTCTGCAGCACCAAATCTGCCTACCCATTCATTGCTTTTTTCAGAGTCCAACAGGCACCAATATTTTTCCTCTGGTGCTGAAATGGATGTTGTCAGCTGTGGGCTCCTAGGCTGGAATTATCCTTTCACAAGCTCCACCTGCCACAGTACCAGACTCTCCTCAAGCTCAGCATTCCTCAAAGCTAGCTAGTTCAGGTGCCTACGTTGATGCAGTTGCTGTAATGTCTCAGCTGCAGTATGTCTGTGGTAATGCCCCCCCTTCCCTGGATAACTCTCTTCAATTCCTAGTTATAAGGATGCCATCTAGGAAAGAACAAAAGTGGAGTCGTGCCCTCAGATGTGCCTCCAGTGTTACTAAAACGTGTGTGAACATCCTTCATTATGGACATTCTGAAGGGTATCACTAGGTACTGGAAGGGAAGTTGCCTGGAAAAAAAACACATTGAAATCATCTGTGTGTTAAGTGAATTGGGAGATACAAATAAATCTACTTTAAAATTATCCACTGTGAACTGTCCAGTTTGTTTATTAGTTTGGAAAGATCGTAGACTCCCAATTTGGAACTGAAGCTTGAAAGAGATGGGGAGGTTTCGGATGGAAATTAAATCAATAAAAGTGTGGGGAAATAGTGTACAAGGTATGCAGCACTGCTCTGTAAATCATCATAATAAGACAGTGGAGTTCAAGCTTTTCCATCATATATAATGAATGCACTTCCTCCTTGTTTTATTGGAGAAGTATAGCAGAGGGTGCATGCAGTATTGAACTACCCCATTTTGGCTCAGTGTTCAGAAGGATCAGTCTCACTGAGGGCTCCAATGTTAACCTGAAACTAACAACTTATTAGTATCCTGTTGGTGCAAGTTGTTCTTCAGATCAATGATCGCAATGGGAAAAAAAGCATTATGAAGGTACCCAGCACTGACCAGCACATTAGTTCTTTCCTGGAAATAGCGATACTTAAAATGCTTATCTTAAAAAGAAATGAAAAACAGGATGCCTTTGACCAACTCTGACAACCTCTCCTTGACCTATGGTATAACAGCATACATTATTTAAAAAGTTAACCATAATAAATTCCTTCTGTGTAAAGACCTGTGCTTGCAAAAGGAAAATTTGCTCTAGATTTTAACATCTCTGCTTATATACAGGGGGTCAGATCATCCTTATAAAGTATTTTTTGGTTGGTCTGTTAGTTTTTTAGTTACACTGTGAATTAAGTATCACATGGTAAAAATGGTAAAAATTAAATGTAACAGTCATATTTTGTAGCATTTCTCCTTATACTAAAGTTCATAAATGGATAATATTATTTCTTAACCTGGAATGCTAGGTTATGTCATACCTAAATGTATTGCTATTATGTCAAAACTGTGAAACCATGTGGCCATAATCCAAATGGGCTCGGTTTGTTACCTTTCTTAAAAGGAAAATGAAGCGATTCATAAAAATAATGTTCCAACAGAAATTAGTTGGTGTGTTTCAACAAAGGCCCCAGGCATGTGTAAGAACCACATTACACTTGGCACAAGCTGTCTCTCTTAGTTCAAAAGAACTTACGGGGAAACTCGAGTTACCTATTATACTAAAAATACATTCCAGGGCATACCCTCTAGCTTCTGGAAGTTGTGTCAGATGTTCAGCGTGGGAGAGCAGTCATCCAGAGATATAGCTTCTGTGGATTTCAGCTGGAGACTAGCTGCAATGTAGGAGAGTAATAAAGCAAAAGTTCTATAGAATAAGACCAGTCCCTCACAGATGCAGTTTTTGTCTTAGAGGTTGACTATAATGATCATTTGGTTTGTTTGAAAATGAATGTAGTTTGTGAATTCAATTACTTAACTTAATTTTACAACACTACTTGGTGACAACTTTCTTAGAAAAATTTTGTTTAATACATTTATTTCAGGAGGCAGAGAAGTGTAGCTGGTATAAAAAGATGCAAGCCCCAGTTTTGCTAACTTTTTTAAAAGAATAACAAGTCTTAAAGCACAAAGCCACATTTATTGATTTCAGTTTGAAAATTTGTTGTTTGAACAAATATTGAACACATTAACATAATGTATATAGAGATGACACTTTCTAGATTTGTTGGAATGAATGCGCCAAATGCTGGTTTATAGAAGCCCTGACATAGGAGGGATTTGGCATCTTTGTTAGTATTGTGCCAGCTAAATCTGAGGGTATTGTAAAATATCCTACCTCCATAGAGGAAGACTCAGCACGTAGTTACTCTTCTGCACCCCTAGCGCTAGTTCAGGCATGGCATTGTAAAATCATTCTGTTTTTCCTACCATAGGAACTAATACACGGAAAGCACAAGTGAATGGGATTGGATTATAAAGTACCTAATTTAGGTTGTGTAAAATTCAGCATTTATTTCCCTTGAGTAATTAAAGCCTCTCTGACAGATGTGTATTGCTAGAGTTTGTAAGATAATGGTGACCACATAGTCTGCTGAGAATTGTACATTAAGGTAACTTTTAAAAACCTAGACCAGTTTTTGGTCAATTTTCTACATTTTCCTGTGTCACATGTGCACATTTTTGTATTCAAATTGAGATATTTTCAACTATCAGAGCTGAATGGACTCAGCTGGTGGCTCAGTGTTGCCCCACATTGTGGCTTTTTATACTGTTTCTCATAAGAGAAGATGTAACTGTAGATGCAGGATGTAATAGTTAAACAGGGTTGTGGACCATGAATATATAGATTACAATCAGTACAAGTTAGCCTCAACAGTGAGCTTCCTTTCAACTATTTGGACTATTGTCACTGCTTCCACTCATTCAGTCTGGTGGTGGTTGTTCTTAGCACAAGACCAATAGACAGTACTGATAGTCTAGCAAATACTGTTTTCTGTTTGATTTTTCAATTTTACATGAGAGAGTTGAGTCCCCCCAACCCCATGAATAAATGGTAGCTGTAGAGATTTCAACGTTTGCAAAGTATCATTGAAAAGTTAAAGAATTTACAGAGCTTTTCTTTTTTTAAAAAAAGGAGGGGGGAGGGGGGCTTATCTTGTTCACATTGGACTTCATAAAAAAAATTGTTTTTCCCTTAAAAAAAGAGAGAGGAAAAAATCAAAATGGATACCCAACTTAGTAGGTAAGTTGCTTCATTTGTTTTAGAGAGGTTTCTAAAACCATATAGTACTGTCTACTCAGGTCACTGCTCTTTACTTGAAGAAGTAGAGGCACAAAAACACTGAGGACTGAGTTCCAGAGTGTGAATAAAGTCTGGGTTACACAAATATTTCCAGGAAATGGAAGCACATGTCATAGAGCCTCTTACAAACCAGATAGGAGCAGTACAGGGTTAACACTCTGACATTCTGAAGTGTCTTAATTAGTCTTTGGCAAAGAGCCATGGTCAGTAGAAAATGGGCCTCGTCTGAGACAGGAGCAGAAACTAGTGGTTTCTGCCTCTGGCAAGGTCTTGTGCATTCAGCAGCATTCTGTGCTTGTGCCTACCTGTTGTGGGAAAGTGAGATGCTGTCCAGACCTGAAACAAAGCAGCCAGGCATTTTCCCATCCGGCTTTGCCATTGTGTGCTTAAAAAGAAAAAGAGGGAGGGAGGGAAAGGTACCTGTCAATGAACGTGGCTTTTTGCAGTGATTCACTGCACATAGCTGCGCTCAATTAAAGGAGGGCCTAGTTAACCCACAGAGCAAATCTCCATCAACTTTCTCAGACTAAGCAGATCATTTAGAGCAATATTCACTGTAAAACAGGATGTCGTAGGGATTTGAGGTTTTGAAGCTAGCCATGCTGAGAGAATTTTATAGTGCTGATGTTTGAATCTCTTGGTGCTTTCTGTACTAGTCTTTTCAAAATGCAAATGATTATAGACTTTAAAAATGAAAATTTTGAGACTAAGATCTTTGATATATTTTTACATGGTTATTTTCGCACCCTAGTTAGTCCTTTACAATTGAACCAAAATTCAAGAAAAGTGTTAGTGTCTAGACTCATTTTTTAAATATTGTCACAATTTAGATCAGTGGTTGGCAACCTGTGGCCCACCGGCCGCACACTGCCCATCAGGGTAATTCACTGGCGGGCCGCAAGACAGTTTGTTTACATTGACCGCCCGCAAGTACGGTCGCCCGCAGCTCCCAGTGGCTGCGGTTCACTGTTCCCAGCCAATGGGAGCTGTGGGAAGCGGCAGCTAGCCCGCGCCGCTTCCCACAGCTCCCATTGGCCAGGAATGGTGAACCGCAGCCACTGGGAGCTGCGGGCGACCGTGCCTGCAGATGATAATGTAAACAAATTGTCTCGCGGCCCGCCAGCAGATTACCCTGACGGGTCACATGCGGGCCGCAGTTTGCCCATCACTGATTTAGATAG
>NC_048299.1:231972974-232021888 GCF_013100865.1 Trachemys scripta elegans | reverse complement strand
GCTGCGGGCGACCGTGCCTGCAGATGATAATGTAAACAAATTGTCTCGCGGCCCGCCAGCAGATTACCCTGACGGGTCACATGCGGGCCGCAGTTTGCCCATCACTGATTTAGATAGTTTTTACATTTAGTCCACCTATCTGATCTATCTGTTTTAAAAAGAAAATTATTTTCTCACATAATTACAGGGCTCCAGGAGCAGGGGCTGTGTATATGAACACAGTTATCTGGAGACTTGCAATAAAGTTGCGAGAATTGGCAACACGCACACACATTGATAAAGAGCGCGTAACTGTGAGGGGGTTCCTGAGGTGCAACCTGGATTGTGGGACTGCTGAGCCCTCTGTCCCACACTTACACAGACATCCACAGGCAGGGACACACCCAACTGTGTTACATGAATGATCTCCCAGCCATCATGAATCATCAATAGAGAGGCTCCAGCCAATTCTCCCTAGCTTTGCATTCCAGAACTGTACCATCTTACACTGCTCAAGGCTCCCTTGGGCAGTGCAAGTTCATTAAGTAGTTTGCCACTCCCTCAATGAGGAATGGACACACACTAGCCTTTGTAAACTGAGCTGAGATTTTCCAAGCACTTCAACCAAAACACACTGTTATAGGTAAAATATAAAACAGGTTTATTAACTACAGAAAGATAAATTTTAAGTCATTATAAGTGGTAAGCATAAAGGTCAGAGATAGTTACCTTAAGCAAATGAAACTTCTACTTTAAGCAAGAATTGAAATAAACAATGTCTCACTCTGACAGATAGTACAAGCAGGTTTAGTTCCTCAATACACAATCTGCGACTGCCTTCCAGTCTGGGACCATCCTTCCCCAGTTCAAAATCTTTGTCCTCCAGACGGTCTTCCAGGTATTGAGTTGGAAGCGGGGGAGTCAGAGGCCAAGTGATGATGTCACTGTCTTTCTATTTTCTTCCAGCTCACTGGAAAGATCTTTGCTGTGATGTGGGTTAATCTGCCCACGGGTGTACATGCCTCCTCGAAGGGCATGGCTACACTTGCAGATGTAGAGCGCTGTGAGTTAAACCAGCCCTCGGAGACCGCAGCAGGGAAAGCGCTGCAGTGTGTTCACACTGTTAGCTGCAAGCCCACTGGCATGGCCACATTTGCAGCACTTGCAGCGGCATTGGGAGCTGTGCATTATGGGCAGCTATCCCACAGAGCACCTCTTCCTATTCTGGCGCTGTGGCTTGTGGGAAGGGGGTAGGGGTGTGGGGCATTCTGGGTGCTGTCCCAATGCCCCGTGATGCATCGCTTCGCATCCCAGCAATCTCTGTGCTTCCATCCATACTTGGTGCCATCTGTCAACGTTTTTTGTACTGCGCGCTCGGTCTTCCCTTTCAGTCTGTGGGAATGGATCCCAAACTGCTGAGGAATATGCTGATGGGTCTCGCCAGCACATCACGAATTGCAGTTGAGTTACTCCTTAAGCTACACACTGACAGTGAGGAGTCCGACGATGATGTCGACTCGCATTACGTTTACAACATGAGATTGCTTGTGGCGTTCACGGACATGATCACCACAGTGGAACGCCACTTTTGGGCTCGGGAAACAAGCACTGAGTGGTATAATCACATTGTCATGCAAGTCTGGGATGACGAGCAATGGCTGCAGAACTTTCGGATGAGAAAAGCCACTTTCATGGGACTGTAAGCTGAGCTCGCCCCCACCCTGCAGCACAAGGACACGAGATTGAGAGCAGCCCTGCCAGTGGAGAAGTGGGTGGCTATTGCAATCTGGAAGCTGGCAACTTCAGACAGCTACCAATCGGTCGCTAACCAGTTTGGAGTGGGAAAGTCGACCGTTGGAATCGTGTTGATGCAAGTTTGCAGGGCCATTAATCACATCCTGCTCAGAAGAACCGTGACTCTGGGTAATGTGCATGACATTGTGGCTGGCTTTGCACAAATGGGTTTCCCTACTGGGGGGGGGGGGGGCGATAGGTGGGGTGCATATTCCAATTTTGGCACCAGCCCACCTAGCCTCTGAGTACGTAAATCGGAAGGGGTATTTCTCTATGGTTTTCAGGCGCTTGTGGATCACCGTGGGTGTTTCATTGACATTAACGCAGTTGGTCCAGAAAGGTGCATGACGCACGCATCTTTCAGAACACAGGCCTGTTCAGGAAGCTGCAAGCTGTGACTTTCTTCCCAGACCAGAAGATCACCGTAGGGGAAGTTAAAATGCCCATTATGATCCTTGGAGACCCCACTTACCCTTTAATGTCGTGGCTCATGAAACCCTACACAGGGAGCCATGACAGCAACAAGGAGCGGTTCAACAACAGGCTGAGTCGGTGCAGAATGACTGTGGAATGTGCTTTTGGCCGTTTAAAGGGCCACTGGCGCTGTCTGTATGGGAAGCTGGACCTGGTCGATGACAACTTCCCCACGGTTATATCCGCATGCTGTATCCTCCATAACATTTGTGAAGGGAAGGGTGAAAGATTCACTCAGGCATGGACCTCCAAGGTTCAACACCTGGAGGCTGAATTTGAACAGCCAGAGAGCAGGGCTATTGGAGGGGCCCAGCACGGGACTGCAAAGATTAGGGATGCCTCGAGGGAGCAGTTTGAGGCTGAAAGCCACCAGTAATGTTTGGTGCCCTGCACAGGAGTGAAGTGCAGTGGTTCCAATATTAGTAAGAATCTGTGTTTGCTACGCTGACTTGCAGTGCCTGTTGCTTTCCTGGGCTACGGTATCTTTTACTTAATGCAATGATAAAGAATGTTTTCATAGCCAAAAAATTCATTTATTGAAAAGAAACACAACTGCTTGGGAAACAGAAAGGGCAAGGGGGTGGGGTGGGGAACGGGACAATCAGAAATTTACATATGTCCTGTTATCATACTCAGCCTTCCTGTCTGGTGTGCCGTGCAATGAGTGCTGCACTTCAGGCTGGCTAAAATGCATGGTGATGGGGGTTGAGTGCAGTGAGTAGGGGTCGTAATTTGCAGGGCTGGGTGGTGAAGCTACAGGTGTTGGGGGCAGCTGGTGGCAATAAGAACCTGGATGTTGGGGAAAGTGGGTTGGCGGTGACATGGGGGCACAAGGGAAAGAGTTTTTGGACAAGGACTGCGGTGGGGAGGGCGCGGAAGTGCTCCACCTGCATTGCTATGAGCGCCTGTATCAAGTCCACTTGGCACTCCATGATGCTTATTAGCCACTCTGTGCTTTGGTGACGGCGATTAGAGTTCTGCTGGCGGACCCTCCTTTCACTCTCCCACCACTCCTGCACTTTTTGATTTTCATTAAGGGACTGCTGCATGACTTCATGCAGCATGTCCTCTTTGCTTCTTTGCGGACGCTTCCTGATTCTTTGGAGTCTTTTGGCCGTTGATAACAAGGACGACTGGGTCTCAAGGTTGCATCTGTAAAGCCAAAATGCAACACTTAACAGAGGCAGCATTGTTTACGCCAGATGGAGCAATGATTCAGCCGTACTTAAGGACAAGCACAGTGTACACAATAGCAGAAATTGCCCATCCCAAAGCGAGCGCACACAACCCACAGGAGCCCCAAAATGGTGAGTAAGCAAGGGGCAAGGAGGGGGACTGATTGTTTCACGGCTGAACTGTCCTGTGGGGTTCTGTGCCTTGGGGAGAGCCAACAGCTAGAGGGGGCCCTTATACTGAACACTGTCCCCACATTTTCCACAGGATGAGTTCGTCCTGGAAGTTATCTCGCTGCTGAGGGTGACTTGGGACGCAAGGGAGGGTCTTCTACTACAATGCGGCTTCCACCCTGGCCCATATGAAGCTTGCCTGTGTGCAGCAATGGTCCCCCTGCCTGTCACGGCACACTGGCACGGACATGTTAGCCTTACTGGGACAAGGAGCACAGTAGCTCTGCCAAGGAACCTGCGCAAACGGATTGCCCAGCTTCTGCATGAGACCTTTGAAGAAATCACTGAGGCCGATTACCATGATGTGAGAGAGCACATCAACGCCCTATTCTGCATCTAGGCATGCATGCAGCCCTAACCCTCCTCGCCCCAAGAGCCCGCACCGAACAACTTCCTTCCCAAAATAAAAGCCGCTTACCGGGCACCTCCTCTGGTGTTTGTTCTTCCCCAAGCACCGTCCACTGCGACTGGCTACCTTCCTCCTGGCTTGAAAACAGCTCCTGGCTGCATGCATCTAGGGATGCCGGGCTGTCTCCCTCCTCCTCAGCACCCTCGCTCCCACTTTCCTCCTCCTCCTCCTCCTCCTGCCTTGTTAAACTGGGCTCTGATGTGTCCATGGTGGTCTTCGGAGTGGAGGTGGGGTCACCCCCAAGTATTGCGTCCAGCTCTTTGTAAAAACGGCAGGTCGCAGGGGCAGCACCGGAGTGGCCATTTGCCTTGCACGCTTTGCGGTATGCATTCCGCAGCTCCTTCACTGCAGTGTGTCCTGGTCATAGCTCCTTTCCATCATGTCCCTTGATATCTGCCCGAAGGTATTGTAATTCCTATGGTTGGAGCGCAGCTGGGACTGGACAGCTTCCTCCCCCTAAACACTGATGAGGTCCAGGACCTCGCCATTGCTCCATACTGGGGATCGCCTGGTGCGTGGAGGCATGGTCACCTGGAAAAATTCGAGGAGAGCACTCCACACCTTGCTGACTCCAGTTATGTTGCTTATCAACATGGCTTAAAACAGTGTATTCACTAACCAAACACAGTATGAATACCACAGTGATAATTCCTTTCAGAGTAACAGCATCTCTAATGTGGTGGAAGGATCCCCATCAAGTATGTATGGGTGTTCCCTTCCTATCCTCTTCACAGGACAAAATGATCATTATAGATGCCTCCCACTTGGGCATGAGGGCCACATGTACAGCCATATGGTAGAGGGCATGTAGATGGGCCAAGATGCGCATCAATCTTCTGGAATGTTCAGTCAGTCTGAGAAGCTTGCAAGGCCTTTCTGCAATTTATCTGGTTCCACCATGTCCTCATGATGTCAGATAATATGACAACTGTCTTTTTAAATCAACAAACAAGGAAGGGCAAGATCCATTCTCCTGTGTGGGGAAGTGGTCACCATGTGGAATTTGTGTATTAGGAATCAAATCAGCCTGTCAGCAGCTTACCTTCCGGGAACTTAAAATGTGTTGGCAGACAACCTTCAGCAGGCATTTCGCCATCAATTGAGAGTGGGAGCTGCATGATTCGGTAGTGAACATACCTTAGCTCATTAGGGAACCCCAACCTGGGATCTGTTCCTTTCCCAATCAAACAGGAAATGCAACGTTTACTGTTCCAGGGGAGCTCTAGGTCTACACTCTCAGAGTGTTGCTCTCCTTCTCCCCGGCTCAAGATATCTGAGCTATGCCTTTCCTCCCTTACCACTCCTACCTAGATTCCTACGGAAAATTTGACAGGACAGGGCACAAGTCATCCTCCTCATCCCTAGTTGGCCCAGCCAGTTTTGGTTCCTAAATCTCCTAATGCCATCTTACCTGTGATCAGCATCCAGTCCTTTCCTGATCTCTTGACTCCTTTGATTTACACCCTGAGGAGAAGGGCAGGGTCAAACATCCTGACCCTGGAGCACTTAATCTCCTGGCTAAGTTTTTGGATGTGTCATCCTTAGAACATTCCTGCTCTGATGCCATACAAACTCTCCTTATTAATAGCAGAAAAGAGTCTACTAGGAAATGCTTTTTCAGCCAAGTGGAAGCATTTTCCACTTGGACACAGCTGAAATAAGTATTTCCTGAGTCCGTAAATTTTCTCCTTATTTTGGACCTTCTCCTTTCTCTCAAAATGACTGCACTCTCCCTCAGTTCTATACGAGTCCACCTGGGAGCAATCCGTGCATGCCATCCATCAGATGGTTACTCAATTTTTTCTCACCTGTTGATTAACAGATTCTTGAAAGGCCTGATCAGAACCTTCTTTCCAGTAAGGAAACCTACCCCCAACTGCGACTTGAACCTTGTACGTTTGGCACTCACTAAGGGCATGGCTATACTTGCAGATGTAGAGTGCTTTGAGTTAAACCAGCCTTTGTAGAGTGCAGTAGGGAAATCACTGTAGTCTGTCCACACTGACAGCTGACAGTGCACTGGCGTGGCCACATTAGCAGCTCTTGCAAATGCCACAGAGAGCAGTGCATTGTGGTTGCTATTTCAACATGCAAGTGGCTGCAACATGCTTTTCAAATGGGAGGGGTGGATTGTGACAGGGAGTGTGTTGTGTGTATGTGGGGGGATAGAGAGTGGGTTTTTGGAGGGCTGAGAGCATGTCAGCATGCTGTCTTGTAAGTTCAGACAGCAGCAGACCTCCCCCCACCCCCCCGCCGCCTCTCTCTCTCTCCCACACACAGCATTCCACAGTAATGGTTGCTTTGTCTCGGAGCAGATTAGCATGCCGGCTGTCAAATGGAGTTTTCAAAGGGCATATCCAAAACAATGAAAGAGTTGCCACTTGACTTAAGGGGATTATGGGACGTTTCTGGAGGCTGATCAGAGCGCAGTAATGCAACACCTCGTTCACACTGACACTGGGGCGCTCCAGCAGGGGCGCATCAAATGTTATTCTACTCGCCGAAGTGGAGTACCAGGAGCGCTATAGCCGTGGAGTCACAGCAGTCTACGTGCCTTGCCAGTGTGGACGAGTAGTGAGCTAGTGTGCCCGGGGCTCCTTTAATGTGCTGTAACTCGCAAGTGTAGTCAAGCCCTAAGCCTCCATTCAGACCACTAATAACATGTTCCATGTATCATCTACCAGTAAAAGTTGCATTCCTTGTGGCCATCACCTCAGCGAGAATGGTAGGTGAGCTCAGAGCCCTAATGGCACATCCACCATACACTATATTCCATAAGGACAAAGTCTCACCCACAAAGTACTTTGAGTTACACTTAAACCTGTCGACCCAATTACCTTGTTTTTTCTGAAATCATGTGCATCTGAGGAGAGGAGACTTCATTCCCTTGATGAGCAATGAGCCTTGGCTCTTTTATATACAAAGGATAAAACCAATCAGAAAATCACCTAGACTGTTTCTCACCATCAGAGAATGACTTAGAGATCAAGCTGTATCTTCCCAGAGGATCTCTAAATGGATCTCAAGTGTATCCTACTCTGCTCCCAGCTGTCACAGTCTCCCCTTGATGGGGTAAGCGCTCATTCTACAAGAGAACAAGCAACATCAGTAGTGGAGTTCCAGCTACACATTCACAAGACATTATGGTCTAGTTCCACTGACTCCTCCACTGATGTATCTTTTGGGACAGAGGCCCTTCAAACGGCTGTATTGCTTGCATCCTCGAACCTTTCTCCTACTTGAGTACTGCTTGTCAGCCACCCACAGTGGAATACACATACAGACCAACATTTGAAGAAGAAGACATTACTTGCCTTATAGTACCTGGAGTCCCTATCTGTATTCCACCACACTCCCCCCTTCCACTCTGCTTTGGATCATTGCTGGATTTGCTGTAGAGAAGAAACCGGGGAGACTGTTGGTCTGCTCTGCCCTTTATACCCTTGGTTTGAGGCATAAGGAGAGCAGCTGTGCATGCATGGCCCAATGGACATTGCTTGTGAGAATTTTCCAATTCCAGGCACATGGCACCCACAGTGGAATACAAATAGGGACCGCATATCTTGAAAAACCTCCAGTTACTGTCAGGTAACTAACTCACTCGCAAGTGTGAAAGTTCTTGTATATGTTTGATTGCATTGTACAAAAAAGAAAGTGTGTCTAATTAAGCAAATATCCTAAAGTTGTAACTGAGCATGGAATCTTTTAAAATGTGTTTTTACTTCAGAACCTATATAAGGATCTCCAATATTTGAAGACCACTTATATTCTGATTTACACCCTGTTGAACCACCTTAATTTTGAAAGGGCTATACAGTGTATAAACGATGGCACAATTTGGCCCTTAGAGCGTGCACTTTTTTCATTGCAGTTGGGTGACTTACATTAATGTGAGGTGCATGGGAAGGTGAAAACTCAATTCTGAGTCTTCAAGTTTATTTAATTAATCAATTACCTATACAATGCCATAGGTGTGCATGGTGCTTTGTAACCAGCACATCAAACTGTTTCCTGCCCCTGAGGATTTTGTATTCTGAATCAGATATAATAAAGTAAAAGAAACAAAAGGGAGAGAGAGGGGGGAAGCATGGGAGAAGGAGGAAGAGGGTTGTAATCATGGAATGTCATACGTTTATTCTAATATATGCGTTTTGTCAGTTCCTCTCTTTTAAAATATATTAAAATTTGGGGCAGAAATGATGAGCTATAAACACAAAAAGATAAAACGTGTAATCTAACTTACTTTTCCTGTCACTTAAAAGGAAAAAGCCAATTAAATTATTTTCTTCATTGCAGTACGTCCTATAGGCTTCATCTCTAACCAGCCCCTACTCTGCTTTATATTCAGGGTAGTAATGAATAATTTTCTTAGTTTGAGTGAGAAATAGGAGATTGCAATGTGTTATGGATGGTATCAGGGAGTGATTTATCCAGTGATGATGATACATGTTGTTTTATGTTACTTTTATAATTTTGACCCAAATATTTTCCCCCTTCATAAACCAATTAGTTAATTTACACAGATTCCTCTCTCTCTTCCTTGAGTCCTACCCACCTTAAAAGGCCTTAGTATTCAGTAAGTCCATGCTTTTGTCTGGCAGATTTCTTAGACCTGGTGATACCAGATAATCAAGCTGCCTGCGACGTCATAAAATGTGTTGGATCAGGAATGCACCATCAGCCTGGCTTCATTTTGTTTCTAAGAGTCCACAGTAGCTGTCATTGTCTTAGAGTAACTGATATCCTGCAGTCCTTACAGATCAATCATTGGTCAAAAGAAACTTTTGTGGCCTTTCAGACCATTCTGTGAGCACAAGTTTAATTCATTGAAGTACTGATACTAAGCATGACCTCCTCTCATGTCAGATGAAAGTCAGTCACAATATTGTGATGAATTGTGAGAGAATAACCTATATTATTGAAGGCCTCTCTCAATATAAAAGGATTAGCTCTGGAAAACTTTTTTTCCTGCTGCTGTTCAGTGGTAGAACATATACATTTTTATTGGAGAATCTATTGTTTGTTTCAACTATTTAAAAACAGTTGCTGAGCCAGTTGTATGCTTTTTTTAGTGCCCATAATTACATAAAGGAAGTAGAAATTTGTGGAAGTGTAATTTTTAGTCACATTTTTCAAGTTTATTACTTCATATGAAGGAAACTGGATGAACATTAAAACTATTAACCAAACTGAAACAAGTTTAAAATCCAGGAAGGAGGACAAATCACAAGTTACCTTGAATTCAAGTTCAAAAAAACAAATAAGTACCCTCTGCCTAGCCTGCCTTTAAATCCTTTGCTTATGAATAATTTGTTATAACTATTTACACAGGAGAAAGTTACTTGGGCAGCTACATTTACCCCTTGTAGTAAATTAATTTAACTTTCAGGTCAGTGCTGAGATGCATAGTTTTGTTTATTTTTATTTAAATATAAATGTACACCTCTACCCCGATATAATGCGACCCGATACAACACGAATTCAAATATAACGTGAGAAAGCAGTGCTCCGGGCGGGAGGGGGGCCTGCGCACTCTGGCGGATCAAAGCAAGTTTGATATAACGCAGTTTCACCTATAACGTGGTAAGATTTTTTGGCTTCTGAGGACAGCGTTGTATTGGGGTAGAGAAATAAATAAATAAATAAATAAATACCTATCTCATAGGGCTGGAAGAGACCATGAAAGGTCATTGAGTCCAGCCCCCTGCCTTCACTAGCAGGACTGATTTTGCCCCAGATTCCTAAGTGGCCCTCTCAAGGATTGAACTCACAACCCTGGGTTTACCAGGCTAATGCTCAAACCACTGAGCTATCCCTCCCCCCTAAAAAACATAAAAGGTGTATTTACATTCTGTGGCTTTTTTTTTTAACTGTCTTACTTAACTGGTGTGTATGGGGAATTGAAGAGAGGATCTTTTTGCAATGTTTCAGGGATACAAAAATTCAAGATACAGAGTTGACTAAAGCAAAAGATTTCATACGGAGAACTCCAGCTCCCTGATCACATCTTATCTCTGGGCTCCCCTGAGTTGAGCTCAAAGCTCCAAGAGTCTATAAACATGGTTGCCAGCTCCTGGTGCTGACAGGAGCAATACTGGCCCCAGTTCTGCTCTCTCTTGCCTCCCATTGGGGTATCTTGACCCCAGTTCCATCCCCTTCTCTTCTCCTTCCAGTAAAGAGCAGAAGAGGGTTTAGATGGGGACTGGCCTAATTTGCCTCAGGGAGCTGAGCGAGTAGCTATTTGAATAGCCTTCCAAGCTTCATTGACCTCAGCCTTGGAGTGCCGCCTCTGCTCTGGGGTAGGAGAAGCAGAACTAGCGATCTAGGGGTGAGGAGTGAGTGGGAGGGGAGATATGTGGAAGATGGGGTATTGTCAACTTATGATTTTTTCACGAGTAATGGATTTTGGCTGGGGCTGGAGCTGTAGCCAGTCTGGCGATGACATGAGGAGCTCTAGCCCTCTAGCAAATGACAGCCCTCCCTGAGGGAAAATCCTCTCTGATTGGCTGCCTGTTTCACTTGCCTGCCTCCTAGGAAAGAGCAACCAGTCAGGGCTGTTGCAGAAAGCAGGCTGAGCTCTCCCCCTCTTCCCAGCAATCTGACCCCATTCTCACAGGAGGGGAGAAGGAGGGAATAGAAAAAGTTCAGGAAGGCATGATTTATTTGGCGCTTGGGGGGCAGATTTAATTGCTGGGGAGGGGACAGGCAGATGTGAAGGTCAGAGCTCCTGCAGCAGGGGCCAAAATCACATTACCCAATAAATTTGAGAGAGTGGGCCACACTAATTGTCACACACCCACATTAGGGGTGGGCAGGGCCAGCTCAAACAATCAAAAGACAGATCATAAAACACAACATAATCTGTTTTGTTTTGGCTCTTTGTTTGTTAGTTTGTGTTTTGCTGTGTTTTGCCTCATGATTTTTGAACCATTGGGATTGGCATTACTGAAGATGGGGAGCAGACATGGGGGAGAATAACTAGGACCTGGAAACCTTTACTATGTTTTTTTAAAAGTAACTATTTCTTGGCACTTTGGCCATTCCTACCCTGGGCATGAGTAATATCCCTTTATATTGTATTACGTATTGTAATTTCAGGACCCAATTCTGGAGCCCTTACTGACGTGATATATTCCCATTGACTTCATTGGAACTACTCACTTCAACAAGAGCTGCAGGTTCAAACCACCTCTCTAGAGATTTCTTTTTCTTCAGTAATCTAATTTGCAGAGTAACTTTAACAGCCCCATTCACATGCTGTCTACAGATTAAATGAAGTAGCCTCTCCAGAATTCTGTCTCATGAACCATTCTTCTGCATGCATTTATGTGTGCTTGAGTGCAAACATCTCTTTAAGACGCACAAAAATGTACTCTGTGTACATATAAGCACACCTACAACTTTTAATTTGCGTCCATCTTTTTAAAAACATTACAGTTCACTGTATTTGACTACTAGAAACCTCCTGCTATGTACTTGTCTCTGATGACACAGATTGGTTGAATACCTGCTGGCTATCCTGTGACAAGGAATTGTTATTGAACTATATTAAATTGGAATTTCTATCAGTTTACCTTGAGGTTTATATCATGCAATAGCATCGCATGATCTGATAATCATAAAACCAATAAAGTACAACAAAATAGATTATTAGTATTCTGACAGGTTCCTAATCTGGAGTAAATTTGTCAGATGGGACAAGTACAGTTAGGGCAGCAAATTTTCTGCAGTTTCAAAGTCCTCTCCCCTAAACTCTCAGTTCCTTTCAAATCGGTTTCCGAATTATTTCTGGTGCATGTACACCTCTTAACTCTGTTAATACATAATCTCATTAAACATTAATGGTGACGAGAGTAGAATAAAAACCTTTATATTTGCTTCCTTGCTTATGCATCAGCCTAATCAGTGATTTCAACATTCTGGAAGTCATGTATAGCTGCTACTGCTGCTGCAGAGCCTGCAGATGGAGAGCAAGAACACAACTCTGGTTTTATGTGAGTCCTAAATAAAAAAAATTGCTATTGTTTGAGGAAGAAGGATGATAAATTATGATTAAGCTTGAAGACATTTTCCCCCTATCAGCTAACAACTTTTAAATTTCAGTAGACTAAACTTTGGGAACAAAATATTTGATAATGTTCTTTTAATAAAAAATTCCTTCCTCCCCTCACCTTCCCTCTCCCTCCCCCACATTAAATGTGCTCAAAACTTCACTGCTGGGCAACTTGTCAATTAATAGCTATAACATACAATCTAGCAGAGTGTAGATAGCTTGTGCATGAGTAGTTTATTTTAGTTTCCTGCAGCTGATAGAATGATTTCATTGTGGAATTACCGTTGATAAGAATGCTTTTGTATTTGCAAGGCTTGAAATTGGCACCTGTCAGCAATAAATTGACAAATGATTATATTTATGTGAACAGTGGTACAGCCTCTTTGTGAAGGCAAACACCTGGACCAGTTGAAAAATATAGCAGATATACCGTTTTATTAATCATTTCCATAAGACTACCTCCTGATATGGCCCCACTTCCTTGTTGATTTGAAGGAAGAACTTGTACAGTTATTTAATGTGGTTATAAAATTGTTTCACAGCCAGATGTGTTTACCACATAATCCATTGTATAAATGTCTGTCTCTATGTAACATATACTGACAAAATTGTAAGCACAGTATTTTAGAATCAATTCTATACCTTTCTAAGACAATAATAATAATACAATAATAAGATACTGGAGTCAACATATACTGATTACTTCATCAGAAGTTTGCAGTTCACATCCATTTGACTTAAACATTATTTAAATTCCTTCAAAAGTAAAAAAACAAAAAAAACAAAAATAAACTTTTGTACAGACAAAAAATATTGAGCCTGGTTTAAGATCCCAAACTAGAAACAAATTATGGCCCAAATCATTATTCGGGCAAAACTCCCCTTGATGACAAGCACATCCATCCCTCCTATGCATTGAACCCACGTCTGCAAACATTTGTTACCTGGTCTAGAGCTTAGCAAGAGTAGTCTCATTTATTCTGTGGACTACTGACATTAATAAGCACCATGTTTGGTAGCAAGTGTATCCAGTCTCAGCATTATAAATAAGGTTAAGGTTTTGTCACGATTATTTTTAGTAACAGTCAGGGACAGGTCACTGGCAATTAACAGAAATTTGCAGAAGCCCATGACCTGTCCCTGACTGTTACTAAAAATAATGGGGATGAGGAGGCTGACTACTGGGGGGGATTGAAGCCTGAGCCCCATGGGGGGTGGGGGGGGGGGGGGGAATGACGGCCTGAGCCCTACCACATTGTGGGGGGATGGTCGGCTCCAGCCTCCACCACTGTGGCTGACAGCTCCAGGCCCTGCTGAAGCTGAAAAAGTCAAGGAGGTTTGTTAAAATCATAGAATCAGTGACCTTTGTAAATCATCTCCTTAATTATAAAAACACATTCTTAAAAGGTATATAATATGGAGATACATCTATCTCATAGAACAGGAAGGGACCTTGAAAGGTCATTGTAGTCCAGTCCCCTGCCTTCACAGCAAGCCCAAGTACTGTCCCTGACAGATTTTTGCCCCAGATCCCTAAATGGCCCCTCAAGGATTGAACTCACAACCCTGGGTTTAGCAGGCCAGTGCTCAAACTACTGAGCTGTCCCCTCTCCCCCTGTTAATCACAGTACTTTGAATATTATTCTGATATGGTGGCATAATGATAGAGACTGTATTGTAAACATTAAAAAAATTCCATTTTCTCCTATGAATTATAGACTGGAATTCTATGGTAATTAGGCTGTATATACTGCACTCATCACAGTGGTATCTAAGCAATTTCCTATAACACGTGAAGGAGGGCTAACATCTGTCACATGCTGTTTGTTCTTTGCTTCTGCCTTCCTTACCCTGGGGTAAAATTTTCATGTGGATTTTTTTTATTTATATCTGATTTATTGTGTGTGTTTTATTTGTGGAGCCAAGGCTAAATAAGCACACCTTGTACTTGTAAAAGAAAATGGTGATTCTTAGTTTCTTGCAGGAGTTCTTTCTGTATCTTGCACGAACAAGTTTTATATTTGTTAGATAGCTCCATGTGCTTTAGCTGGGGGAGTAGAATTACTGTTCTTTGGTATTCCAGGCCCAGACCACTAAGTGCCTTGAAGGTAAGGACCAAGACCTTTTACTGTGATGCACTGTTCTTTGGAAAGTCAATGTATTGAGCAGGGGACAGGTTTGATCTGCTTATAGTAACCTGTGTTGCCAAGGAGCTGCTGCACTGTGTACTAGTTGTAGTTTTCTCAGGGCTGACTGTTTTATGCCCAGATAGATTGCATTGTGATAGTCCAGAAGTGAGATAACAAAGATGTGTTTATTTCTGAGCCCAGGTCATCACCAGAATAGGACTTGGATTTCTAGCTGGCCTAGATAGTAGCATCTTCAGATAATGTGCTCTACAATGTGAGAGCTTTGGTGTTGGTCTGACTATTGTTCCTTTGCCAGAGGAAGAGAAGATTTCTTCACTGAACGAGACATTGTCTATTTTGATCACAGAAAGCACCAGTTGCTATACCTCTTTTACTAACCAGGAACCCAGAGATCAGATTCACAGAGGTGAATCTTCAGAGTGTCCTGCACTTCCTGATGTCTGAATGAGCTGAAGTCAAGGAAATACAGCAGGCTGGCTGTTTGGACAGCACATGTAGATAGGATCTATGCAGCCTGAGGAGTCTTCTGAATGCAGGTGATAGGATAGTTCTTTGAAATGCATAGTGCTGCTCTGAATTGTAGGCAGTTGATGAAGCAGTTGACCACAATTCTTTAGGTCGTGTTTTCATGGCTTCTGTGGAAACAGAGGCTAGTTCTCTTGCTTGTAAAATAGCCTTAACATAGGAGAAATTCTTTACTTCAGCCTGACTATTTCAACCTTAATTTTCCATCATCACTGCTCAAGTTTCCATCCTTCTCTCTTGATCTGACACAGAATCTCTGAAAATCAAGGAGGTCTGTCAGGGTGATGAGAAAGAGTGGCCATTTGGGGGATAGCGTGTCAATGGTGGTGGCTAGTATATGATGATTAGGACCTTACCAAATTCACAGCCATGAAAAACACGTCACGAACCATGAAATCTGGTCTCCCCCCATGAAGTCTGCTCTTTTGTGTGCTTTTACCCTATACAATCCAGATTTCACAGGGGAGACCAGTGTTTCTCAAATTGGGGGTCCTGACCCAAAAGGGAGTTGCAGGGGGGGGTTGCAAGGTTATTTTAGGGGGGTTGCGTATTGCCAGTCTTACTTCTGCGCTGCCTTCAGAGCTGGGTGGCTGTAGAGCAGTGGCTGTTGGCCAGGTGCCCAGCTCTGTAGGCAGCGCACACCTGCAGTGGTGCAGAAGTAAGATACATCTCTACCCCGATATAATGCGACCCGATATAACATGAATTCGGATATAACGCGTAAAGCAGCGCTCCGGGGGGGGGGGGCGGGGCTGCGCACTCCGGCGGATCAGAGCAAGTTCGATATAATGCGGTTTCACCTATAACACGATAAGATTTTTGGCTCCCGAGGACAGCGTTATATCGGGATAGAGGTGAGCACCATACCATGCCACCCATACTTCTGCACTACTGCATTCAGAGCTGGGTGACTAAAGAGTAGTGGCTGCTGACTGAGGTTCCAGCTCTGCAGGCAGCAGCACAGAAGTAAAGGTGGCAATACCATACCCTGCCATCCTTACTTCTGTGCTGCTGCTGGCAGCGGCTCTGCCTTCAGAACTGGGCTCCTGGCCAGCAGCCATTGCTCTCCAGCTGTCCAGCTCTGAGGCAGCGCTGCCGCCAGCAGCAGTGCAGAAGTAAGAGTAGCAGTACTGCAACCCCCTACAATAATCTTGCGATTCCCCACACAACTCCTTTTTGGGTCAGGACCCCTATAATTACAACACTGTGAAATTTCAGATTTAAATAGCTGAAATCATGAAGTTTATGATTTTTAAAATCCAGTGATCGTGAAATTGACCAAAATGGTCCGTGAATTTGATAGGGCCCTCATGATGAGGATAGTTCAACAGAACTCAGCTTCTTGACCTGCAGGTGGAGTACTGCCATCCTTCTGCATATTTTGGGATTTGGTGGGATTTATGAGCCTTTGTGGACAGACCAGGATCAGGGGCAGTTCAAGTTGCCTGGGAATGCACTAACCACTGCCTAAATGGAGCGATGATCTGGCAAAGACAGTAGCTGAATTTTAATGTCCTCTACTGTGACATCTAATCCAAAAACCATCGATTAGATGTCACAGTAGAGGACATTATGAGCAGCTGGGCGGGTCCAATAAAAAGTTCAGTAACAGTCTCATGAGCTAAGTGTTCCCACTTAAAAAGAAAATTTCAATCGAGTTTTCAGTGTGAGATGCAACTAAATGCCCTGAATGCTTTTTTTGGAATGTTCTTCATGTCTGCGGTATCAGGAATTTCAAATAAATGCATCTGTATTTCAATGTGAAGAAAAGTCCTACTCCTTGGTTTGTTCAGTATTTAGTGGAGCATGTGCAGTGCCCCCATGTGATTTTTTTCCCCAACCACTTAAAATTAAAGTGTGTCTAAGCCACAGGCCCAGTTTTATCCCCCTTACTCAAATTGAATAGTACCCACTACACAAGGCCAGTGGTAAACAAATTTTAAGTTGAAATCAATGGGACTATTTATGTAATAAGTTACTAATCAGTGTGAGTAGAGGTTTCAGAATTGAGGCCCAGATTTCTTCAAATATATCTAATGTACTGGTTTTCACCGAGGATTAAGACCATGGCAAGTTGGAAGTTTTAATAATAAGCTTCTTTGAGTCATGTGAACGCTAACAATTTTTCCCTTATGTTGTTGTTAAGCATTTACGATGGTGTTTTTTTCCTTGCAACAAGTGCAAAACAACCAGAGAGGTTGTTACGAAACTTACTTTACAATTTTTTTAAAAAGTTAAAAATGCCTGAAAATAACACCTTAAAATGAAATCTTCAATTATAACTCTGAGAGGGGAGGGGGAAGGAGAATATAAAATGTATTTGAGTTTGGTTTTATCTTTTGTGTCACCTTTGCCAAGTGATTTAATGTATACATTGAATTTACACAGGAGCAATTAGGTTTAATTAAAATAACATATGTAAAATATTTGCTTTCTCTCTGTCCTTTACTTTGCCTGCTAGAAAATCACACTCTTCTGAATTAGCAGACTGGTATAGCATATGAGTTACGCTTTTGCGACTTATTTTTAGTATTACTTAAAAAGCTTCCTTTTGCTTTAATGAGTCTTACAGCCTTCCCAGTTAATTTAGTTAATCGTTCAGGAAAAAATTTAAGAAATAATTTACTTATTCCATTGAATTAAGAAAATGACTACCAGCAGATACTGTATTTAATGGAATTTCAAAATAAATCCTTTACACAATTCAGTGCAGAATGCAACATGTGTTTGACTAAAGGTTGGAAACCAAGTTTCAGCTAGCTTTGAGCTGTACAGCTTTTGAACTCATGAAGTACTGAGCCCATTGGCAACTCATGCTCCTCGGCAGCAATTGGGAGTGAGTGGGGGGTGTACGTGCAAGTGTCATGCAGTGTGTATCCAGAGTGACACTAAAAACAAAAAAAACCACCCGGCTGCAGCCTGCTGAGCATAAGCAGCTGCTGCTTGATGTCTTGCACTGTGAGAGCACCTTTCTGACAGGTTCTCAGGCTCAGCTCTGAGGTCAGAACAGGATTAGGATGGGAACCCACTTTGCCTATACTGACAGCTGCACTGTTTAGTCAGTGCACTGTGACTTCAACTCCCTGGCTTCTAAAGAATGTTTAATTAATTTGCCCACTATCAAAAGTTATCTCTACCAGAAACACAAACATATGTTAGAAATGGAAAAAATACGTTTGAGGAGTTGGTAAAGAATAATGTCCTAAAAATGTTATGTATAATTTCATGAGAGGTGGTATTGTATACTTCTGATTTTGTGAATGCTGCCATGCATTTAAATTTTGAATTTATTTCAAAAACTCAGTTAATGTTAGATTATACCTTGCAGTAATTTTACTGCACTATATTAGAAAAAGTAAATTAAAACATTTAAAATTATAATCTGAAGTGTTCTGTTTAGTATTGTCATCACATTTTGTATAGTCTGCATTGAGTGTGAGGATGTAATCTGAAGTTTCCATAGACTAAATGTATTTTTTGTTGTAAATTATCATTTTTGAGACATCTGCTGAAAGCACAATTTCACCTCTGCTGAAGGAGTTTGCTTAAGTTAACAAATATGCTATTGTTCTCAACAACAAAATAAAAAGTTAATAGGAACTTGAGTAGACTCAGAAAGACAAATGCTGTTGTATGAGGAAAGCTAGTTTTCACTGGTTTTCATCATTAGCATAAACTAACTCAAGCAAGTTCATTGCAGATAAAAGCAGTCCTTCCTGTACTCCCCTCATGACTGCTTCTTACTATAGATTGTAAATATGCTGTACCCTGAAATATTTTTCTAAAGCGCATTTATATTCTGAATAATAGCTAAAACTGTACAAAATGTATAGACAGCTCCTTCTTTGTTTTGTGTTTTCTGCAAGAAGACAGTGTTTTGAAGTGTAAAAACCTTTTCACTTGCTTAAATGTTTAGCTGCCCTGTTCCTGATGGGAGTAAGGGACACTATGGATGAAATGTGGTAACACTCGTCAGATTTCACGGTCATGTACAAGATGTTATCTGCAGCCAGTCGTTCCACTCTGCCAAACCCCCTGAGACTGGTGTTCATTGCCAAAGGCATTTTCCCACCAGGAGATTAGAGAAGAGACTAAAGAGAGCTGATTGGTCTACTGTGTAAGTTGTTGAATATTTGGGTCACGTTAGAAGATGAGATTGCATGGGGCAACATAGAAATGTGAGTGTTATTTACAGGATACTATATATATATTTATAGGACCCATAAAGACATTGACACAGCAAGCCTAATACGATTTTTTTTAACTTTTGTCCTCCCCTACCTCTGCTTCCGCTCTAGTGCTTATTACTATCACTTACTGCATATTGTGTAAAAATTTCAATTGTAAGCTTCTCAGGGCAGGGACCATATTTTTATCTCTGCAAAGTGTGTAGCAGTTTGGAGTACAGTATATTGCTGCTGTTTACTTAGTATTCTTTTTATGTTAAAGTTATTTGGAATGATCAAGATGTACACTTTAACCAGCAGCCCTGTCTGTTCTGATTTTTCTCTACCATCATGCTCTTGCCCAACACTCCCTTCTTTATGGTTTGTCACACTCATTTGCTACATCTTTTTAGAATTAGTTTGTAAGCTCTTTAGAGTAGTGATCATGTTGTCTTGGATGTTTTGTACAGCTCCTAGTACAATGGAGTCCCAATCCTAATTGCAGCCTTGGGGTTCCCCTGCAGTACAAATAGCACAAAATAACAACAGTAAATATAAGTAGTAATATTCATTCTGTTATGTCATATCCAATCCCATGTGATGAAATGTCCTGAGATATATCTGACCTCCTAACAGTCATAATAGTTTTTTTTTCATTTCGGTCATGTATGTTACAGATATTAATACATTAAAACCTCACCGCATCCCTATGTAATAATAAACTATTATTATCCTGGTGACGGGTTGCTCTACATACTGCTGGATGGCACAACCTCCTGGCAGTTCTGGAGATTAGCTCTGTCAATGCTGATGCCCCTCCCAGGGTTTACACTCTGTCAGTTTCTCCTCTGCAGTCCCTCTCTGGCTCTCAGGAGCCACAGCTGTCTTCTTCGTGGCTCAACCCTCTGGTCAGGTCACTATTGTGGTTTCCTTTCCGGGTAGAGTATATCAAGTTTCCTGCTCTCCAGCAGTCTTCCATTTCTCTGCCTCACAGTGCCACTCCTGCAGTGGCTGGCAGGGGAGCCTGGGCCCACCCTGAAATTTGGCTTCCGGCTCAGGGTCTCTCTACACAGCAGCCAAGGTCCATTCCCTGCACCTTGCTGCATTTTCCCTGAGCCACTTCCATACCTCCTGGCCCTCCCCACTCCTCTGGGTTTACCAGTCTCTTTTAACCTCCTCCCAGGGAGTAACGTGAGGCAACTTGTCTCTGCAGCCCCCAAACACTCCTCCCTTTTCCTGTCTCTGCAGCCTCCTTCCTGCTATCAGATCCCTGGCTTTATGGAAGCCCCGCCTGTTCCCACACAGGTGAGCTTCCCCTAATTTGGGCTTTCCTCTCAGCCTTCAGCCTAACAGATTAATTGGCCCATCTGGCTTCCATTAACCCCTTAAGGGCAAGGGTGGGGTGGACACCCCATCACAATCTCCAGTTCATGGACGAGGAAACTGAAGCACAGATATGCGAAGTGACTGAGTTTACAAAGTATGTGGCAGAACTCGAAGTAAAACCCACTATTTTATTACTATTTTTATATTCTACCCACAAGACCATTGGTCTTCCGAATAAGCAAAGACTCAGTGACTCGCAGTGCAGTTGCCAGAGGGCTTTTATGATAACTGAGATAAACAGCATATTTCTCCCCATCATCTATATACTTAGTCATAAACTGAAGAATGATACAGAGCCACTGAAATTTGATTTTTCTGTGTGTTCCTCAAAGGTGGACAGAACTCTGGGTTTTATGTGCTCTAATGGGGGGTGCAAACAGAACACCTTCTTTTGTTATTTGTGCAGAAGTAAAGCTTAATCTGAGCAATTTATTCACTGTTGTTACCCTCTAACTTCTCATTTAATGGAATGTGATAGGCACATACCCTCTGAAGTGCTTGGCATGGCAACAAATACTTCTGAATTAAAAGTGGAAGTTTAAATCTTTCTTTTACTATTCCAAAAGATTGATTGATACATGTAAGTGTGCGTGTGTGAGAGAAGCTAGTGGAAGTCATGCACTGTTATGTGGCTGTTACCAACATGAAAAGAAGATTGTGTGACTGAAAGCACACCCTATACATTATTGTAATAATCTTTCTACAATATAAGCACTGTGAAGTATCATTTAATCATAGCATTTAATCATTTAATAATAGCACACTTATTAATATTCTTGTGTAATGTATTATGAAATGTGTATTAAGAGTTATCAACATACGCTGAAATTATGACTACAATGTGGTTGCCAGACAAGTCTGGGGAGGGGGTAAACCTGTTTCTGAAAGACAAAGGACAAGCCAATGCTTCTAGCTAGGTGTCATCAAAAATTGATTGGCAGTCACCTGTCAAATGGCCATTCTTTGGCAATGAAGGGAGGCAGGAACAGATTGTTTGTTAAAATGCAGATCAACAACATGGAACCTCTTTCACCGTGAGATTCCACATCTCTGTCCTCACAGCTGGAATTAACTTTATCTAGGAATAATCTCAGGAGAATGAGTGACCGGACTTTAAAAGTGAGAGGCAAAAACACCCCAGGTTCTCTTCTTTCACCTAAGATAACAAGGGAACCAGCCCTTCGACTTTGGGGGGAGGGAATCCTGAACTGACAGTTTGGTTAGCAGTGTTGCTGGGAACCTGTGGTAAGAATTTTACCTTGAACCAAGTCTAGCTTGGTAAGTTTTAGCTATTGGGAAGAGTTTTATCTCTATTTCTCTTGTAACTATTTCTGATTTTAATATCTTACACTTATATTCACTCAAAACCACATTCTTTGTAGTTAAATAAACTGGTTTTATTTTTAATCTAAACTAATCCAGTGCTGTGTTTAAACTAAACTGTTTGGTAACTCCAGTTAAAGTAGAAAACTATTGAATATTGACTCTTTTATAGGGGCAGTGAACCTTTAATATCTGATCCGTCCAGGGGAGGGTTGGACGGTGCAGAACACTGGGTTTTGGGACTGGGAGTGTGGTGACGTCACCCTCAAGCTGTAACCAAGGCTGGTGGAAGCCAGAGTGTGGCTGGTATGTTGCTGACAGGCTGCTGAGGTCATAACTGCTGGACCAGGGCTACAGCTATACAGACAAGACACTCAGATTGTGACCTGCATGCTGGTAGGCTGTTTGTGAGTGGCCCAGGTTGGGAGCTACAACAGCAAAACATTGTGAGGCACCCAAGATTGCAGGGCAGGCAGTGACACAACCCCTCACTGGTCTGAATTGCACCCTGGGATTTGACGGGTGGTGTGATTTCAGTTGTAGGAAACTAAAAGTAGTGCTAATGATTAAGAAAAATAGAAACTCATGTTTGGAAAAGGGACAGAAAAATTGTTTTAATAAACGTTTTGGATAGTGATGTGCACAATGCCTCATCGAAAAATTGCAAAACCTGATGGGATTACAATGCTGTAGAGTGTCTGAGTACATTTAATTTGACCTGCAAGGATATTTCCATGAGTAGCAGTTTACTGTACTTCTCCTATTTAAGGTTCACAAGCAAGAAAAGGATCCAGTTTAAACCTTTAGTAGTAGACTAGCCCCAGTCTTGAAAAGGTGACAGTTAAACAAAAGTACAAAACTTGGATGTGGTCAGTAGAAACCTGCAGTGATCACTGAAACAAAATGAGGGCATTCAAATGGGAAGATGTTAGACGTTACAAATACCTTCCTCTTGTCCCCCCAGGAATTGCTGTCACTAATATAGCAGACACTATTTGCAACAGGCAACATGGTGTTAGGGATTCTTCTTGGTGTATGCACAATGTATCTCAGGTGGCACGTGACCAGGATTCATCACTGAATTTGGTCCGCTGGTTGGTTCATTAGCTTCCACATGGCCCGGACCGGGTACTGACGGGGATTGCAATATGAACGTTGATCCATGCACCCTGGTCTTAGTGATTATTGTAGGTAGGTGAAAAGAAAAGAGAAGTTTAAGATGTATTTTTAATTGTGTGCATATTGCTTGTGTTTATTGCCTTATTTTATTTGAAGGTCATTCTGGTTTTGGTGCTTCGTAACTTGTTGGTTTTAGTTACATATTACTAATGGATTCAGGAACCTTTCTCCAGTGAAGTTGCGTGCTGCTCCATTAGTGCAGTAGTTATGATTTTTTTGCTTTCATACCATTTGGGAGATATACTTAAGATCCTTATGACAGGTTTCAGAGTAGCAGCCGTGTTAGTCTGTATCCGCAAAAAGAACAGGAGTACTTGTGGCACCTTAGAGACTAACAAATTTATTAGAGCATAAGCTTTCGTGGACTACAGCCCACTTCTTCGGATGCACATATATATATATGCACCCGAAAAAGTGGGCTGTAGTCCACGAAAGCTTATGCTCTAATAAATTTGTTAGTCTCTAAAGTGCCACAAGTACTCCTGTTCTTTTTAAGATCCTTACTGTGTCATTCCCCTCTGCCTCCTGCCCCCAAACTCAGTGCAGGTTCCTCTGACTGGCACACTTGAGGTACTGTTCTGCTAGTTCAGTCTAAAGCATTTGTGCCAGTCAAATGGAGATTCCTCATGGCTCTCGCTGTGTACCCTCCTTTCCAGGAAAGGCTTTTTATTTATTTTATTTTTTTTATTTTTTTAACCATTTTTCTCTCTCTCCCTCCAGCCTTGCCACAGTTCTGATAGCGAAGAGGATCCTTCACCAGAGATTATGGGGGACCGGGAAATTCCTCCATTCTGGTGTTTAGTAGCCTCAACACACTGGTTGGTAAAGTGGGGGCCTAGTGTTCAGATCAAAGAAGGCTCTGCTGACTTTCCCAGTTAGCTCATATTGTCCGCTGCACCTCTTCCCCCACTAGACAAATTTTTTTTTCAATAGTACGTTTCTAAAATAATTCTTACTCGCATAGTTGAGGAGACAAAGTATGTCTGGGCTCTCAACATGGCTTAAGTATCCCAGGAAGGGGAGTCAGCATTCGGGGGTGAAATCACAAAAGGGGTCTCATATCTACCACCAAAGCCTAGAATGAAGGCAGAAAGCCCATTAATACTGGCCAACTGGAGCAGTGTGTGTTTCCACACATGGGAAGATAAAATTACAGGTAAATAAATTAATTTTGCCTTTATGTATAGGGTGCAGATAAATTGAAATGTATTGGTATTGTGCCAACCAGTAAAGTATTCCCACTCAATAGGAATGTTGCCTTGAATAAGGTGCAAGTAAAATTAGAGTAGGAAATATTTACCCATGGCTTCGAGCTTCATTCCTAGTTGGACCTACAGTGAGGAGTCTTGAGTGTTTTGTTTACTTTTTACTTCAATTCTGGCACTTTAAAATGTTACCAGCAGCACTAAGACAAATTGTTCTAGTAACCTCAGGTTTGGTATCTATTTTGAATTTTATTTTATAGGGCTTGAAAAATAAATGTATTTGGATTGGAAAGAGTGTGCTGTAGGTGTACGTAATTATGTCTATGCGTTAAACTTAAAATTTATAGTATTATGTAAAATATATACATCGTAAAAAGACAATGAAGTATTTTGATGTGGAATAACATCTGGCTGGTACAAAGAGTCACTGTTGGTTGATAATTGTCTGCTCTTTCTACCTGGGCTATAGTCTCTGCAAACTCTTAGTGTAATTTGAATGGGTGTGCTTTTCAGTGGAACAAATTACACACACTGCACAGTAAATAGTATGTTGGTGGCCACAAGCGTGGCTGTGCACTCAACAACATCTTGTATACAGCTGTTAACATTTATATTAGTGCCAGCTAATCCACAGTAATAGTATCTGTGAGGGGAATGCAGGCTAAGGAATATTAATATCTCATCGGAAATATGGCATCATCCAGCAATAGCACATCTCCATGGTATTCGACTTTGATGTCAGCATTGGATATAATTCCATCATCTGATGTCGGACTTGACCATAAACTTCTGGTCCACAGAGGAGAGATGAGCCAAATTAGCTTACTTGATTCCTTCTCAAGTAGCCATAAGTGTCTGTGGCAACAGCCTTTGAGCTGACTTGCTAATCAGTGACTTGACTTTACAGTTGCGTACAATTACACTGCTTTACAGCTGACTAAGATGGGAACATTAAATATCTGCAAAGCAAATTTAATCACTTTCCTAGCATGCTGTTTTAGTAGTCAAACATAGAATGTCTCAAAAAATCTGGAGAAACTTTGGAGGGATTGTTTTGTCAAAATATAGATTATGGCCCCTCCCCTTTGAAAGGCTTTTTATGTAGCAGGGATTTTTTTTTTTTTTTTTTTTTTGTCTGCTTTAATTAATTTGTTGGTATATAAATGAGGGACTCTTTTGCACCACAAGATTTTTTATTTTTGTTAATGATTAACTAAACAATAAAATGCTACCATTCAATATTTCTAATGATATATAACAGTATCAACTTTAGAATCATTGAATCTCAGGGTTGGAAGGGACCTCAGGAGGTCATCTAGTCCAACCACTTGCTCAAAGCAGGACCAATCCCCAACTAAATCATCCCAGCCAGGGCTTGTCAAGCCTGACCTTAAAAACCTCTAAGGAAGGAGATTCCACCACCTCCCTAGGTAACCCATTCACCACCCTCCTAGTGAAAAAGTTTTTCCTAATATCCAACCTAAACCTCCCGCACTGCAACTTGAGACCATTACTCCTTGTTCGGTCATCTGCTACCACTGAGAACAGTCTAGATCCATCCTGTTTGGAACCCCCTTTCAGGTAGTTGAAAGCCGCTATCAAATCTCCCCTCATTTTTCTCTTCTACAGACTAAATAATCCCAGTTCCCTCAGCCTCTCCTTGTAAGTCATGTGCTCCAGCCCCCTAATCATTTTTGTTCCCCTCCGCTGGACTCTTTCCAATTTTTCCATATCCTTCTTGTAATGTGGGGCCCAAAACTGGACACAGTACTCTAGATGAGGCCTCACCAATGCCGAATAGAGAGGAATGATCACGTCCCTTGATCTGATTTAAAAATCAGCATTTTAAAAAAATGTACTTTCAAGGTAGATTCACCGGTATACTAGAGCAGTGCAAAGCAACCAGAACATACTGGCCATCTAACCTGCTTTTGCCAGAGCAGTGCAAAGCAACCAAAGCATTCTGGTGAATCTGACCCTTAATTAGCAATTGACTAATTGGTTCAGACTGAGGGCTGTGAAAGGGCACCAGTGATGTCATGTTGCAGGCATGGCTAGGGTGAATAAGTGAGCTTTACAGATTTAAAAAGCAAGTAGTAGTTTGAATGCACATCTGTGAATTGTAACAGTTGCCTGACAGAATAATGGGAAAGGAATCATATAAAGGAACATTGATGTGATTTGGGCATCTACAATATCATGTCTGAAAGATGATGTTAGTAAATTTTCTGGGCTCCAATTGCATAATATAAGACTATATAGAAGAATACATTTGTTTTGTGTGTATACCATTCTGAGCTAACACGGCTTACCAGGATTCTTCAGTAGGCTAGTGCAATTTCTGCATCAAACGTAAGAGAATTTTGGTGTATATCCGTAGCTATTTGTATGTCCACTGCATTTCCTGTCATTCCCAGAATTCCAGGAGAGTTGGCTTTTCCAGAGATGGAATCACTACTGCCCATACTATTTGTTACACTCTATAGTGTACTTTAGAGAGTTAGTTCTCCAACTCAGTGGACATTAAGAGAGAACTCAGGAATGATTTTCCTGAGATACCCATTACACACACAATTTTAAAAACCTATGTTAAAAGAATATTAAAGTTGCAAAGTCAAGCACTGTAAAATTAGGAAATGCTAGAGTTAAGGTTGCCTTCACAACCTTATTTCAGACTCCTGCTTATGCATTATGATATGGTCTTTAATTACATGATCACCTACTATTTTTTCCACAAGATTGTTGCCTCATTTAATGAGCAGGATGGACATTGCTCACTTAATGAGAAGCTATTCAGTTATTGTGTTTTATCCTTGTTCTTCCGTGTGTGGCTTCATGCCTTATTTACTGCACATTATGCAAACCCTGCTCTGAAGATAGAATCACTAATTTCCTCATGGGCTTTTTCTATGGCCTTCATCACTACTGTATCTGAGTGCTTCACAAACAGTGAATATTTTTTCACAACACCCCAGTGAGCTGAGGGGATATTATCCCTATTTTACAGATGGGAATTAGAAGAATACAGAGATTAAGGTCAAAAGTATCTATTAATATTGAGTGCCCAACTTGAGATTCCTAGGACATGATTTTTCAGAGTACTTAGCATTCAGTAGCATTTCATGGGTTCAAAGTGCAGCTCCCATTGATTTCAGTTGCAGCAGTGAGTGCTCAGCACTTCTGTAAATCAGACTCCAGGGTCTCCAGCTGGGCACCCAGAAAATGAGGAACACACAATTAGTGACCACCTGTGAACAGTTTGGTTTAAGTGACTGGACTAGCATCCCATAGGAACTCCTGTGGCAGAGGCAGGGATAAGAATCCTGTTCTTCAGGTCAGCTGTCTTATCCATGAGATCATCCTTTCTCTTCCTGCAATCCCAGCCTCATTCACCACAAACCTTCTAATCTTTTTAACAAATGAAGTAGGGGTCCTGCAGACTACAGCCTCCTTCACTGCACAGCACTCATTGATCCCTTGAGCAGGTCCATCCAGTGCACTGAATAAAGCATGGATCCTGTGGGGGGGAAAAAATATGATTATGTATTAAAGATTGTATCATAATGCATATGTTCATGGGCCCTCAAGGCATTTCCTAACTTTTGAGTATTTGATTTTGCAATATTATTATTCTTTTAATTGAGGATTTTTGTGTGTGTAATTTCCTAGCTTTTGAAAAAAGCAAACTGAAAAAAAAAAACCAGAAATTCCATCACATGGCATCGTATTGATTTCCACGTGGGTCATCAGCAGGGTTAGACCCTTTAGATCAGGGGTTGTCAATAGGTGGACCAGAGGCCAAACCTGGACCTCCAAATCCTTTTGAATGGACCACGAAATCTTTTTATTTACGTATTGTTGCAAAAATAATAATAATAATGAAGATGTTATTTTCTCTGGAGGCTGGACTTTGACTATACCTTGACCAAGAAATTTGGACCTTGACACACAAATAATTGATTAACCTTGCTTTCCCACCATTCCCCAATCCCTCCCCCCTGAAATAATGTTGCTGGTGTTACTGATCAGCTATACAACTTGAGTTATCATCTTACTAGTTTGAAGTGAAAGCCCCACAGTGAAGACTAATTGTATATCAGATTGAAACTGCATGGGATAATTAAATAGACTAGAATTACTGAAGTTCAGATTTAGCCAGAAGGCCCAAATGAACAGCACTACTCATGTGATAAATGCTTTTGGATTTTTATTACCAAAAGTTGTCAGGATCTTGATTTTATGTATCATTCCACAGATAGTACCTCCAGTAGCACAGAGCACCTTAACATTAAGCTGTGGTAGAGGTTCAATACTGACTTAATATCCCCTCTTTAATCACTAAATTAACATCCGTCTGTACCTAGGGAGGTCTCTCATTCAGGTACTTTTTAGTGTTCTCTAAATATTCCCTCCTCCTCTGACCAGCTGAAGTTATACGATCTTGAGAGAAACAGTATTCAGGACTAGGTAATATTTTGGGGAGTACTTTCTTCCTCCTACCCATTTATTTGTTGACCCTCTGTATGCAAAGTTTGTCACTGCCTCCTTCACATAAGAGTGATGGGTAGAGATAGCTGCATCTGTAACTATGTGAATGCTATTTTATAAATCAGAGAGCAATGATCAGTCTGTGACAAACTTCTTTAGAGATTCCAGCACGAAAATCCATGGGATCAGTTTTTGTTAGGTTACTGCATGAGGTTATAATAATACCAGATTCCTTTGCATTCCTTTTCCAAGAATAGCAGGAGCTCCTACGGATTCTTCTAGATTAAAGGTTCAGAATAACTGATGCACAGTGCTAGCCCTGGGGGAAGGGAAAATCCATGCATTATTTTAGGTATTAAAAATGAGGCTTGTACTGATTCAACCACTCCCTCCCTATTTCTCTTCTTGCTATTGACACCTAGCACTCTTCTTGCAGCTGTATGAGTAGGCAAGCAGCTGTCTTCACAGCCAGCTTGTGCCTCTAGCATTCTTCTTTCAGCTGTATGGGGAGGCAAGCAGCTGCTGTTATGTATTAATATGTAGACTTGGCATTGGTTATGAACGCAGCTACTAAGCAGTCATCACAGCTGGAGGAAGCGTGTTTGCTATTAGGAACAGCTAATCGAAATAGAGTCAATTAATAACTAGGAGGGAATGGGGTGCCCTTTCATCTTCCAATCTAGATCGCACAGGGTTGCATAACTCTTTGATTTCATCAGGAAATGTAAACAATTAGTGGAAGTAGTTAGGTATATTGATAGTCACCTAGAGGTTTTTCTTCTGCATGTATGGCTTTAGAATGGTGACACATAATTGCAGGGTAGCGGTTGAAGTCTTGTAGCAATACTGATTGTTCCATTGAGGAAAAATGAAGATATTTCAAGGTTCTACACTGAATTTTAAAATTTCACAATAACTAATAATGCCTCGACTAACTATACAATTAATGTCCTCACAGCACGCAGAGCCTAGAGTTCTGTCCAGTTTTAATATCCATACAGGTAATAGGGAAACAGGATGCCTGAGCTTTTTGTAGTCTCCACTTGTGTCTCACTGGGCCGTTTATTAAATGCACTTCAACAAGCTTAAAAGACCCAAACCCAGTTGAACTTGGAGTTTTTCTTTTGCCCTTATTTGTGGAAAAAGAATGAAAGTTTGTGTTACAGTTTGTTTAGTCTTTGACAGATGGAAGCGCCATTCTGCTGTATTTGATCTGGTCACCAGCAGCCAATAGTAGATTGTATGTGGAAGGCCTTGTCCATATGAAACTTCCTCCTGTCAAATTCTCAAGTAACATAAGGCTTAGAAAAAAGAAGAATGGGGATTAGTGAAAAGCCTGAAAGTGCTGTGTGTCACACAAAGCCATGCCATCATCAGTAAATGACACAAAGCCCACCACTAAGCTACTTCAGACTTCATGGACAGTGTTGAATGAAGTAGCAAAATTCTGCAAGAACACCAAGGTTTTTCTTTAAAATGGAGAGTGGCACAGGGAGAGAGCACAAGAGGATATTTAGTATTCTATTGTAGTGGTCTGTTCTGCTTGATAACGCCAGTCAGTGGGCAGATCAGGCTTCAGTGACACAATGCTATGCACTTTTTGAGTCCACTGCAAGCTTGAATGCAGGCCTAATGGGATAAATAAGGTGTTTGAGGAGTAAATAGTAAAGCATGAGAGGATCTTGGTATTGATGAAAGTGCCTTCCTTCATGTGATTGGGAGGCCTACACTCCATAAGCTTTTCTAGTACCATAAACAAACACTTCTTCTAAGAATGTGGTGCATGTTCCTTTGATGTGGGCTGAGAGCTTTTGGAGTACATGTAAGAAGAGATTCTTTCATCCCTTAGTTTGGAACTATTTTCAGTTCTCCCTTTAGACTTCTTCAGTTACCAGGATGGGAAGTGAAAAGATTCCCTTTCATTCAGAAATTAAAAATACTGTGTTTTTCTGACACAGTTAAAATCTTATGTGCATTTTAAAAACTCCAGACTCAAAGAGAAATGATTCTGCACAACTATATTTTAGATGGAGATTCAAAGAATCATTGATATTTTTTATTATCATTGGGTACAATTTCTGCTGCAATGTGCAAAAGAACTAAACATGGCAAGTTCATTTGCTTGTTCAAACATGTAATTATGCATTCGCACTCCAGAGAAGCTATGGTAATTATTCAGTGATTTTTTTTTTTATTAGCCATATATTATAGGTGGAGCTGGTAGTGATGCCCATAGTTAGTATTATTGACTAATACGTTCCACTACAACCCCCTGTTTTAGTTGCTGCTAATTCTGTGAAACTTTGATGATTTGGGGTTAAATTTTCAGCCATTTCTGAAAACAAGGTTGGGTAAAAGTAGGTAATTTTGCCGATGTTTAAAAAAAATGTTCCTATTTCTTTGAGAAGTTCTGATACCTCCATGCTTTGAAGCAGGGACTTGAAATTTGTCAGGTGGAGAGCCCTGATGTCAGCAAGTTGCCTTTTGCTGTTCCCTTGAAATTTCACTTAGGCCTTGGCTACACTTGCAGCTGTACAGCGCTATGAGGTAAACCTGTCTTCGTACTAGGGAAAAGCGCTGCAGTCTGTCCACACTGACAGCTGACAGCACAGTGGTGTGGCCACACTTGTAACATTTGCAGCTGTATTGGGAGCGGTGCATTATGGGCAGCTATCCCAGCATTCATGTGGCTGCAACGTGCTTTTCAAAACGGGGCGGGTGGAGGGGGTGGCGTGGATTGTGACAGGGAGTGTGGGGGGGAGAAAGAGTGCATTTTGGAGCATGTCAGCTCTCTATTTTGCAAGTTCCGAACTCCCAGCCCGCTGCTCATTCATTTACTCACTCAAAGCCAGCTGCAAACTGTTTGCTTTTCTCTGTGGTACGAGCTTTGAAACCGGCACTTCCGCATTCTTGCAGGTCACAACACTGGAGAGGATTGGCCACTTGACAAGGTGATTAGTACAGCGCTGCAAGCCTTTACACTCAAACCCGTGAGTCATAGCCACTCCGCTGCAGCTGTTATTCCTGTCGGAGATGTGGAGTACCTGCAGCGGTGTACCCAGGGAGATACAGCACTGCAAGTGCCCTGCCAGTGTGGACGGGGAGTGAGTTACAGCGCTGGGGGAGGCTTTACAGCGCTGTAACTTGCAAGTGTAGCTAAGAATTAGCTAAGTTATATGTCTTTGAAAATTACCGTTTTCACATATTTAGTAGAGGTTTGGTAGAGGCTCACAGATAAAATCTTAGAATGTTCTGCCTGCACTGAGCATACTCCAGTCTATCAGAGCTTGCTGAGCATGCTCTAGTACTACTCGCTTCATTTGTACTGAGCATGCTGCCTGGTCTCATGCAGCCTGAGCTGCAGATGGGACACAACAGCGGAAGTAGATGTCCCTTTAACTTAGGGGATGGAATGCTGGGTAGAAAGCCTGGAAAAAAACCACGGCTTCTAGTCTATGTTCATCTGCCAACTGGTGTTAATAATGCACTGCATGTTGCAGTCCTTGTTACTGAGCCTTCCCTCAGGAGGGAGGTTAGTATTATTCCCCAAGTTAAGTAATTGAGAATTTACAAGTGGTCCCTTCCGGCAGTGCTGGGAATAGAAATGTTATCACTAACAGGGCAAACCAAAGCCACTTTGATCCAGAAGTTTCTCTTAAAAGATTTTTGATCCAGGGTTATCTTTATTAATTTATTCTGTTGTAGTTGGACATATCAGAACATTTATTTTACAGCCAAATTGCTTTAATTGCAATATAAAGTAATAGTAATAAAATATTACAAAATTGTTCAGACCTCTTTCATCATTAAGGTCAACTTGGTTTCCGATACCCAAGTTAAGGATGTATTGTTTCTCTGATAGATGATTACATTCCAAGAACATTTAGTGAGTACTTCCCCTATACCATTCCCGCCCAGCAAAACAAATGGGCATTCTTTAAAAATAATGCTCTTCTCTGGCCTTGGCTATACTTGCAGCTGTACAGCACTGTGAGGTAAACCTGTCTTCATACAGCTGACTAGGGAAAAGCGCTGCAGTCTGTCCACACTGATAGCTGCCAGCGCAGTGGTGTGGCCACACTTGTAAAATTTGCAGCTGTGTTGGGAGCGGTGCATTATGGGCAGCTATCCCAGCATTCATGTGGCTGCAACGTGCTTTTCAAAATGGGGGGGGCGTGGCGTGGATTGTGACAGGGAGTGTGGCGGGAGAGAGTGCTTTTTGGAGCATGTCCCGGGGCCCCTGCTCATTCATTTACTCACTCAAAGCAAGCTGCAAACTCTTTGCTTTTCTCTGTGGTACGAGCTTTGAAACTGGCACTTCCGCATTCCTGCAGCTGGTCACAACACTGGAGAGGATTGGCCACTTGACAAGGTGATTAGTACAGCGCTGCAAGCGTTTACATTCACACCCGTGAGTTGTAGCCACTCCGCTGCAGCTGTTATTCCTCTCGGAGATGTGGAGTACCTGCAGCGGTGTACCCAGGGAGATACAGCGCTGCAAGTGCCCTGCCAGTGTGGACAGGGAGTGAGTTACAGCACTGGGGGGAGGCTTTACAGCGCTGTAACTTGCAAGTGTAGCCAAGGCCTCTGACTGGTTGTGAAGCATTGCAATTACGCCCTAGAAAACTATAAGCAAGATGCTGATATAAGACCTTTGGGCTAAATCTGGCCCTCTGTGTCACTGAACCTAGCATGAGACGGTTGGGAGATTTAAGGGAGGGGAGTCTTTTCAAGCTGCAGAGTTACTTCACTGTCACTGCTGCAGCTTTGAGGTTACAGTAGTTGCTCCTGTTCCTTTGCCCTGGCTCTGCATGGGATAGGTAAACTGGCTAGTGATTCTGGATTGCGATGGATCACTTGTTCCTGCTCCTCCCTGTCCACAAAAGATACTGAAGGGGCAACAGTGAGTCATTTGTAAAGATATAGATGACTTTGCTCCCCTATGTTAAGCTTTTTCTTTTATGTGTACTGTATCTTTAAATGTGCAGTGTCACTCTGCTTGGTTTTTTGGGTGAGGGAAAAGGGTGGCATACAAAAATGCTATCAGTCATTTCAAGGAGGAGGATCTTTCAGAGCAAGATACATGCATTGTATTCACTCTCATGGAGAAAATAGATTTGTTCTTTTGTTGTCATTTTCTTTGATCTAAAATAAGACATCTAGGTTGACGGTACATGTTTTGCTTTCAGTGTATGGAAAACCTGACACCTCCCTTCTCCATATCTGGGGCTCTTTGTGGCAATAGAATATGGAACCCTTTTTATTTTGCATCTGTACTTCCAAAACAAGGGTATTTGGAGCATGGGGGAATCAAGATATGACCACAGTTTTGATGATAGTTGTGGAGTTCTGTACAAAGGCACAGTACTCAGATCTCAAAAACCGAATGCAATGTTATTTTAGATAGTAAACTACTGAAATTGACAGGCAAGCTTATTGGGATGATTTCATTTGCCAAAAATATTATTATTATTTTATTTTTATTTATTCCAGGACATTTTTTCTAGGGAAAAAATTTCAAAAGCGCCTACCTCCCATGGATTTTCAATTCACTTTCAGGCATGTATGTGCCCAAGGCACTTTTGAAAATGGGACTTAAGGGCCAGATTTTTGAAGAAGTTCAGGTGACTAGATATTCAGCCAGGCACCTATCGGATTTTCAAAAGCAACTAAGCAGATTAGGTGGTTAACTCCCATTGATTTTATGATGGCCTTTATTTGTTATTATTTGTATGAAGGAAGCACCCAATGTGCCAAGTCAGGATTGGGGCTTCATTGGTACTAGATGTAAAATTTTTGTGGTCTCTGTCATTTGCTTTCACCCCAGGTTGCTTAAGCAGAGCCATCACTCTTCTGATTTGCTGTTGTATTTTGTGTTAGTTGTGTATATTAATAAAATCCCATGAATAAAATTATAAGCAAAAAGTAAAGCTGAGCATTTCTTTTAAAAGTTTCTAAGCAACAAGTGACAATCAAGTTTTATACCTGTAGTCATAAGGTATTTTGTCACATACATGTAATCACATATTAAGGAATCAGTGTCGCTCTGTTTGTATTAAAGATTAGGTGCTAGCAAACATAACAGGATTTTTTTTTAATTAAATGGAATCCTAAATCAATTTACCATGCATTGTGGAACTAAAGTTGATTTCATTCCAACACTTAAGATAAATGTATGTAGTTTAATTCAAAAGGGCATAAAACCCTGGCATTTAAACTGAAGTAGCTTTCCTTTGAGTTAATTGTATACAGATCTGATGATTAAACAGTTTCATTTCAGCCAAAATACCTTTCCACAAAACCACACCTAACAGACTACTTAAACCAGTGAAACTTTCTGGAAATGGTAATTAGCCAAACAGATGCTAAAGATCGTGTTCTACGTTTGTACAGCACCTAGTACAGTGGGGTCCTGGCTAGAGCTCCTAGGCACTACAGTAATACACACAGATAATTATAATATAAAACTGTACCTAGGTTCTTGGGGGCAAATCCTTTCCTTGTGTAGATAGGTCTTTTTTTATCACCCAGCCTCTCTTTTTGACCTTAAGGGAAACGTAACTTTACTACTTGTATCGCATCTGGGCATCTTAATGCCTAGTTTTAGTCTTGCATTCACTGAGCCGAGGGGTGGGCAAACTTTTTGGCCTGAGGGCCACATCTTGGTATGAAAATTGTATGGTGGGCCATGAATGCTCAGGTAATTAGGGTTGGGGTGCAGGCGGGGATGAGGGTTGTGGTTGGGGGTGCGGGCTCTGGGGTGAGACTGGGGATGAGGGATTTGGGGTGTAGGAGGGTGCTCTAGGCTGGGACCAAGGGGTTCAGAGGGCGGGAGGGGGATTAGGGCTGGGGCAAGGGGTTGGGGTGCAGGGGGTGAGGGCTCTGGTTGGGTGTGCGGGCTCTGGGGTGGGGCTAGAAATGAGGAGATCAGAGTGCAGGAGGGGGCTCCAGGCTGTAGCAGGGGGTTGGAGTTTGGGAGAGGGATCAGGGCTGGGGCAGAGGATTGGTGCATGGGAAGGGGTCAGGGGTGCAGGCCCCATGCGGCGCTTACCTGAAGCAGCTCCTGGAACCAACAGCATGTCCCTCCTCCGGCTCCTATGCAGAGGTGTGGCCAGGTGGCTCTGCACACTGCCCCATCCGCAGGCACCACCCCTGCAGCTCCCATTAGCCACAGTTCCTGGGCAATGGGAGCTGCAGAGGTGGCGCTTGGGGCTGGGAAAGTGCGCGCAGCCCCCCCGGCTGCCCCTAAGCATAGGAGCTGGAGGGGTGGTGCCTGCGGATGTAGTTTGCCCACCCCTGACTTAGCCTTACTGTTAGAATGATAGACACCACTGATCATATTTTAAAGCTTTTTTTGTGTATTACAGACACACGTATCCTTTTAAAAATGTTTATTTAGCTCTGTTGTCACGTGTTTAACAACATATTTTGATGGCCATGATACATCAATGGAAAAAATCAAATTTGTATGGACTTATTTCCTTTTTTGTGTGTGTGAGAAAAGTTTCTGAACAATTCTTTCCACCCCAAGGGTATTATAGATTGCTTGTACTGTCAATACTTTCTTCCAATCTTTTGTTGAATACAATAAACCTCCCTGTCCTTCTTATTAAAAGGGATGGTAGAATTTCACCCACCATTTAAAATGTAGATAATGCATTGTTTGGAGAAGTTTGTTTGAAAAAGTAGTTTAAATTGCAATGAATTATCACCTAGGCGCTCCGTATGTGTGGGTGTGTGCGTGCGCACCAGCAACTTGATACTGTGGGAAAGCTGCAAGATACCTTCTGAGATGGAGAAAAATATATACTGCAGTACAATTAGTTTTGCTCGCAAATGAGTGTAGGATTTTGTTATGGTGATTCATTGTGACTCACCATACTCCACGAGAGGATGGGTGATGGCAGTAACTGCAGTTCCTGAAAGATGGCGATAGAAACAAAACATACAGATGAAATTTTAAGGTCTATTTTATTCAAATTTTTTGTTCACAGATGTAACTGCTTATGCTGAACCCATAGAATATTAAAACTACTTTGTTTTTTTTAATGAGCATGTTAAGTTGTAATTTATTTGGAAGAGACAACACTTGTTTACTTCATTAACACGGCTGAAACTGCGGTGCAAGGACAGGATTTAAATCAAGAGCTGATTTTATTACTAGCATCTACTGTTTCATTTGTCCTTTTTTGTTGTAGAGGCATTAACCACAAACCCTCAGTTGGTTGTTGATCCCTCTAACTAAAAGCTCTCCTCTCTATTTATACAAAAAGCCCCTTGGCATTTATTCTACTTCCCACCACACTGGTTTCCTCTAGATTCCATCTGACTTTTTGTGGTGCCCCCTCTCTGCATCATCATCTGCATCCAGAAGCTTCAGTTATTTGTGGTCTTGTCCATACAGTATAGTTATACTAGCCTAATCTCTTGGGTAGGCCCTCTTATTCTAGTTAAATAGTGGCTTTTTTGGTTTAGCTTAAACCTTCCCAAATGACATAAAATGAATGTAAAAAGACTCTCCTACTGGAATAGAAGTGTCTGCACAGGGAGGGTTATATGGGCATAATTATCTCTTTAAATCATACCTTAGCTTTATACTGAAACAAGGTCTGTTTCTTCAGGGTTACTTTTCTGTGTCTTGATCTTCCTGTATATCAGCTTTACTTCCATTTGGTGGCTGCTGATAATGACTGGCTAATGGGTGTAAGCACCACCAAAAAAATCCCCTCCCCTTTATTCCTTTAAACAAGCAAAAATCCTTTGTGGCAGATCCTGTTCTTTTATACAGTTGCACAATGGAGAGAACAATGGGGGATGATTTGGAGCGGGAGGAGGGGCTGGCAGATTCTTCAGTACAGCACCAAATGATTTGTCTGGATTGGGAAAATAGGTGGGGTGAGCTAACCTATGTTAGGGGAACCCTGACCAACCACTACCTCTTTCACAGTGTAGAAATGGGTTAACATCTTTTACCTCCATTTAGCTGGTTGAGGGGAACCCTAAAAGGGAGCGGCTTGATCAGTTAAATGGAGGTAAAAAGTGTTAATCTGTATCTACACTAAGGAAGAGAGGTTATTAGAGACAAGGTTAGCTCAGCTGACCTGTTTTCCTAATCTAGACAACTCAGAGTGCAGTTAGCAGATCGAGGGACTGGCAGTGTCTCTCTCATCTTCAATACATCAGTATCATAGGCCTTGTCTAGACTAGGATTTAAAACTCTGGTGGAGGAGTGGAGACTTTAACTAGATCCATTAAGGCCTTGGCTACACTCGGGAATTCACAGCGCTGCCGCGGCAGCACTGTGAAGCACAAGTGTAGTCGCGCCGCCAGCGCTGCGAGAGAGCTCTTGCAGTGCTGTATGTACTCCACCTCTCCGAGGGGAGTAGCTTGCAGTGCTGCGAGCGAGTGTGCAGCGCTGCAGGCTCTAATTACACTGGCGCTTTACAGCGCTGCGCTCGGGGGGGAGGGGGGCGTTTTCACACCCCTGAGCGCAGCAAGTTGCAGCCCTGTACAGCGCCAGTGTAGCCAAGGCCTTATTGTATTTGAAAGTACAATTGCTTTGTCTTGAGTAGAGTTTTAAAAGGTGTTAATTAGATCAAACTAGTTGATTGTATCTAACTTTCTTGTCTAGGCAAGGTCATCCAGAAGGAGAGAGGTGAAGTACAGAGCAGTGCTAAGAGTTGCAGATGCTCACAATCTACTTTCCCCAGGCCCTTTTGGAGATAATTGGCCTCCCTCAAGCCCCCATCCCCACCAAAGTCTGAATGCAGGCGTGATACCTGTGCAGAGCTCCAGCCCCCAAACACCCTCTTCTCCCCCAGGTGCAGCACCAGGGGCCCAACAGGGAAAATCTGAGGCACAGGGAGGCAGTAAGGAACTGGCCAGTCTGTGATTTCAAGAAGGCAGGAAGACCTGTGGCTAAGGAGGAAATGGGGATTGAGGGGGTTGGAGAGGGATGAGAGGGTGAGGTATCAAATGTGCTGTGTTGTGTTGTAAGCATTTCTGAGACCATTTAAGTTTGTTTATATATTCCAATAACTTTGAGTCTACAATACCTCACTGGCCAAAGACTATTTAAATCATGTTTCCTGTGCAAGTTTAAAACCATATTTGAAATTAGTCCATCCTTCTATCTATAACTAAAACTGAACATGTTGAGCTTTTTTTTTTCCAGTTTGCTGTATGAGAATTTTCCTATTTGTGTAAAAGAGCATTTTATTTAGCATTTTACAGAAATGTCTGAAGTCTTGAGAAGCTGTAATATATCTGTAAAAAAACAACAGAGGGTCCTGTGGCACCTTTAAGACTAACAGAGGTATTGGAGTATAAGCTTATGCTCCGATACCTCTGTTAGTCTTAAAGGTGCCACAGGACCCTCTGTTGCTTTTTACAGATTCAGACTAACACGGCTACCCCTCTGATATCTGTTCATTGCTTCTCAGAAGGTGAAAATGAATGAAAATGTAGATCATTTCTGTAAGGAAGATGAGCTGCTTTTTAGCCTGTCCAGGTGATTTGGCAGATATATATATTTTGGCAACCTCTCACAACCACAATGTAAACAATTTCTGATTGAATCTAGTGGCAGTAATTCAGAGTCTGTACAACAGAGGTGTTACGGGGTTTGTTTTTCCTTAGATAGCTAGTAACGCAGTAGTGGGGCTTAAAGATCAGGTTTTTGGCCATTACAAAGGAACTGTAATAAATGGATTAAGGAGGTTGTGGTGTGAAGAAAATGACTAGGTTTTGTGCACACAAACAGGATTCATTTTTGGTTCTGCATTGGATGCATAAACATAATCCTGGAATGACATCATGCTGCTATTTTCCGCTCAGGGCATCATATGTTGTCTCAGGCAGGATGGTTAGTAGTACTACTTTCATTAGATGCTTGAATGTTTATTAACTTCTCTCTCTGACAGCTGAGGCTAACATTTCTGTTAATGACTAAGGCCAAGTCTAAAACATGTAACTTTTGCAAAAATTATCCATCATTGTGAGCATTAGCTCAACTCCACTTGCATTGGCAATATTGGGAACCCTAATTTAGAGGTGCCTTTGGTTGCTCCCAGTGTTTTTAAGCACTGTGTAATCTAAGGCCATGTCTACACTTACAATCTTACAGTGGCACAGCTGTACTGATACAGCTGTGTCACTGTAAGAGTGCTCATATATTCGCATTATGCCGACATAATAAAACCAGCTCAATGATGGCTGTATCTGTGTTGGTGGAAGAGCATCCCTTGCTGACATAGTGCTGGGCACATGAGCGCTTATCCCAGCAAAATTTATGCCAACATAAGTGCTAGTGTAGACATGGCCTTAAACTTGTTAGGGCAGGTCTGATAGATATGTTGCTTTAAATGCATATAACTGGTGTATACTTGGGCTCCCAACATTGCAAAAACAGGTAAGGCTGAATCAGTGGCCGTAACTATGGGATATTTTTCAGAATTTGCCTATAGCAGACAAGACTTAATACTAGAAGTGCTTGGGAGTGTGGGGGAATGGCAAGGAGATCAGGGATTAGGAGGAGAATGGATTGTAGCAAAAAGGATGCTTGGTGAGAGACTGTGAATAAGTGAGGAAGGACTAAGGAGACTTGCAAGAAATGAAGAGGGAAGAGTAGGAGGGAAATGAGGACAAGAGACAGAAAAAGAGAAACTTATTGGAGGAGACTGAGGAAGAAAAGAAAACCAAACAAAAGAGACCACAAGAAAAGCATTGGAACAAGAAAAAATTATCCCAGTGGAGATTGCATATCTTGTCAATCGTAACAAGCACTTTCCCTTTGGTGTTTCTTTATCATTGGTGGAGCACTTTCCCATTTTAACCAGTTTTTGAATAGACTTAAAAATGTGAGGGACCATGTGTAGTAAACTAATATAGCAATAGTCTTTGGAAATCTGGTGTCAAGGAAAAGGAGTTTGATGTGATAGTATCTGTCAAATTCCAAGACCACTAGTACCCCACAATTTGACATAACTGAGAGTCTCAGTGTAGTGCTGGCCATGGACTAAACTGTTGTTGTAGTCGTGTTAGGCCCAGGATATTAGAGAGACAAGGTTACAGATTCTTCTAATAAGCCATAAACTTAGTGTACTTCATTCAGTGTACTAAATACCCCAGTAACAACTATGTGGGTGAAACCAATCACTGCAGTCTTGAACTCGCACAGAAAAATGATAAAAGACAAAAACACCATGTCACCCATGGGTGAACACTTTTCACAAAATGATTGTTCCATAACTGATCAGATCTTGTCCTCAAAGGCACAACACATGACCATAAGAATGGCCATACTGGCTCAGACTAAGATGACCAGACAGCAAATGTGAAAAATCAGGACAAGGGATGGGAGATAATAGGAGCCTATATAAGAAAAAGACCCAAAAATCGGGACTGTCCCTATAAAATCAGGACATCTGGTCACCCTAGTCAGACCAAAGGTCCATCTAGTCCAGTATCCTGTCTTCTGATAATGGCCAATGCCAGGTGCCCCAGGGGGAATGAACAGAACAGGTAATCATCAAGTGATCCATTCCCTGTCGCTCATTCCCAGCTTCTGGCAAACAGAGACTAGGAACACCATCCCTGCCCCTCCTGGCTAATAGCCATTGATGGACCTACTCTTCATAAACTTATCTAGTTCTTTTTTTGAACCCTGTTATAGTTTTGGCCTTCACAACATCCTCTGGCAAAGAGTTCCACAGGTTGACCATGCGTTATGTGAAGAAATACTTCCTTTTCTTTAAAAAGCAACAAAGAGTCCTGTGGCACCTTATAGACTAATAGACGTATTGGAGCATAAGCTTTCGTGGCTGAATACATGTGTCTGACGAAGTGGGTATTCAGCCACGAAAGCTTATACTCCAATACGTCTGTTAGTCTATAAGGTGCCACAGGACTCTTAGTCTGGATCTGTAAAAAGCAACAAACACGGCTACCTCTCTGATACTTCCTCTTCTTTGTTTTAAACCTGCTGCCTATTAATTTCATTTTGTGACCCTTAGTTCTTGTGTTCTGAGAAGGAGTAAATAGCACTTCCTTATTTATTTTCTCTACATCAGTCATGATTTTATAGACTTCAGTCATATCCCACGGTAGTCGTCTCTTTTCCAAGCTGAAAAGTCCCAGTCTTATTAATCTCTACTCACACGGAAGCCGTTCCATACCCCTAATCATTTTTGTTGCCCTTTTCTGAACACTTTCAAATTCTAATATATCTTTTTTGAGATGTGGCGACCACATCTGTATGCAGTATTCAAGATGTGGGCGTGCCATGAATTTATGTAGAGGCAATATGACATTTTCTGTTTTATTATCTATCCCTTTCTTGATGATTCCCAACGTTCTGTTCACTTTTTTGACTGCCGCTGCACATTGAGTGGATGTTTTCAGAGAACTATCCACAATGACTCCAAGATCTCTTTCTTGCGTAGTAACAGCTAATTTAGACCCCATCATTTTATATGTATAGTTTGGATTATGTTTTGCTATGAAGGCATGCCCTATGTACCTTTCCCAAACCTGAAGAAGAGCTCTGTGTAGTTTGAAAGCATGTCTCTCTCACCAATAGAAGTTGGTCCAATAAAAGATGTTACTACACCTACCTTGTCTCTGTAATGGACTAGACTGGCATACACATTGTAAGTAGGGTTTCAGGTGTACAGCAGCAGTAGCAGGTGGGGCCAAAGGAAGGAGTACAATCAACTGGCCATCCTGCAGCCTCCCGTACTCAGTCCAATACGGGGCAGCCCTGGGAGTGGTTTATGATCAGGACTCCAGTTTCCCCAGGAGGTGGCAGCAACAGCTGAGGTGACATCTTCACTGAATGAGACTGCGGAATCTTTGGTCATCAAGAGAAACTCAGTGAGGTAAAGGAGATTACTTTTGGGTAAGAGGTTAAGGAAATAGTCAGCAGGATTGGCAAGGATTCAAAGGAATGGATCAGTGAGCATCAGCTTTACCTAAAACTTAGCGGGGGGAGAAGGATAAAAGGGGTGGAAAATAAAAAGAGAAAATCCAAGAGTTAAATAAATAAATAAATGGAGTTTAAATTAAAGGTAAGTGTCAAATAAAAAAACGGAGCTAATAAGGCATGTGCCTATTCTCAGTATTTTGTTTTATCCCTTTCACCTACTTGTCATCTTTGTCTATTTTGGCCCCAGTTCAGCCCCCATGCCAACTAGAGGACTTTGTCAATAGGAATAAGAAGAAGAATACATGTAAAGCTCTCTGGGGAATCTTGCCTACTTGGTATATTAGGTCAGACTCATCTTGTTTATGCAGTGTAGAAGATATTACCTCACCCATCTTCTGTTTATGCTTGTTTATCTTCTTATCACAAGCATACATTAAAATTTGCCAATTTTACCAAAAATTGTAAAATGATTAAAATATATGATTACCTATAGAGGTAAATATATTTTAAAGTTATTGTATTCAACAACTATTTTTATTCAGAAGTGATAACCCATTCTTTTCTGGTACTGAGTGCATACATAAATAAAGTGAAGTATTTTTCTATCAGACATCGCCAGACTCTACGGAATCCCCCAATTTCCATAAATTTGTATTTTTTTGTCTAGATTGATCATTCTGCTCTATTCTTTTTCTTTTCCCCTTTGGGTGGGTATCTGAGAGTCTACATTATTTATCTATGTGACCCAAGAAGGGACCATGCAGAGGGGATTGAGCATATACTTAACAGCAAAAACAAATGCTAGTTCTTTGTTTTAGAAAGTGAGTGTCAAAACCTGCTTTCTTTACTCATGCAAGTAGTCCCATTGAGGGTACTCAGTTATCAGTCTAAGGAAGTAATTGGTAATCCAGAACCAAAGCTATGCCTCTCCAATCTCCGTTTTCACCTAAGTGGTGAAGAAGATGACATTTCTGATGTTTGGTCACTGAGATACATGTGGTTTGGGAGGGGGCAGTGTTTTAGTTTCGTTGTTCCTACTGGTTGTCCTCTTCTAAGCTGTGTTTTCATTCTTTGCTCAGAGCCTGAGACTTGAGTATTGAGCAGAGCTCCCCATTAATTGCAATAAGAAGCTGTATTTAAAAATCAATGGCACAATATGGCTCTCCATTGGGAAGTTACTTTTGAAGTGAAAGAGGAAACAATGTCAAGTTTCAGATCATGAGCAAAGATTTGTCAGATTATTATTTATTAGTTACTAAGAAAACAAAACATAATCAATCAATATGGCCTGAGACAGAGGGATCCTTCTGAATTCTAACTTCCACTCGGGACTTGTCTGTGTTGGGCTGTTTTTCACCGGTATAGCAACACTGATGTAGCTTCACCAGTGCAAATCCCTAGTGAAGATGTTCTGTAAAAAGTGACTTGCGTCGGTAGGTCTTTGGTTTCAAGCCAGAATTCCTGGCTTTCATCTATTTGGCTACACTGTCAAGGTACATCCACACTGTGATGATAAACTGTGGCACTGAGTCTCAGAGCCTGGGTCAATTGACTAGGGCTTGAGGGGCTCAGGCTACAGATATAAAAAATACAGTGTAGATGTTTGGGCTCGGGCTCTGAGACCTACCCCCTCGTGGGGTTTCAGAGCCCTGGCTCCAGGCTGAGCCCAAATGTTTACACTTGAATTTTTAGACCCACAGCCCAAGGCCAGCAACCTTGAATCCATTGACCCGGGCCAGCCACAACTGGGTCTTTTATTGCAGTGTAGACATATCCTAAGTGGTTGACACAAAATCCAGACAAGCAGTACTATTTGTGTGAACATTATTTTTGTCTATTTTTTTCTTTAAAATTTCACAATTTCTTGTTCCTCAAATAAAACCTGCAACACTATCCAAATCAGGAGAAACCTTTTACTATCTGTAGTTCAGTATTTTATTTATCTACTCTCGTCCTGTAACAATTTGTGATAGAGGGAAAAGAAGATCCAGAGAGTTTGAATTATTTAGTGACTGTTTTTGCTTAATATCAAAAGCAGTTCTTCATTATAAAAACAAATCCAGATTAAAACTAGTAATGCAGGATAAACTTAACCCTTTTCACTGTATTTGAAGTAATAGTAACAGATGTCGTTGTTCGACTGTCTTGTTTAAAATCTAAATAAAATGAAAGGGAAGAGGAAGGGAATGAAAGAGCATTTCCTTACCAAGCAGTCACACAAGCTATTGTTGCGGGGGGGAGGGGGGCCTAGGGGGAGCCAGTTTTGTGTAGTTCTGAGCACACAGATGTTCCTCTTGGCATCAAAACAGTACTAGTCAGGATAGGGTTTTTTGCAGACATAGAATGTGAGGCTTCTTTGTTGGAGACAAAGTGTGGCCTGTGGTGGGAACTGCTGCAGTGATGGGAAAGTATCGTAATGTATTGTTGGATTACTGTGATTTTTTTTTTTTTCAATAGAGACAGTACATTAAAGTAGCTTTGTGGGCAGCAAATAGTTTGAGCCAAGCCTGGCTAATAACACACTTTTCTTGGCAAGCAATCTTACAAGGTATGCTGGCATAGTTTGTACGGTCATGGGGTAGGCATCAGCACTGCTGCAGTGAGTACCAGTTTTAACAACCTAATTTATTTAGGTGATTTAATAAAGGAATTTTTGACTATAAAGCTAGAACTGTAACACTTTCTGACACTATTTAAAGAAATGTAAGTTAGAGCTGATATTATACGTGCCTTCCTATATAATAATTTTTTAGGGTGTCTGTCTGCTTTGTTTTTTTAAAGGTGAATGGAAAATCTTTAAGAAAAATTGGTAAATATCTGAAAATCACAAATGAAAAGTACTTTTCAAATCAGTTCTTCCATTACTTATCAGCCCCAGTTTAATTTGATGATCCTGTGTTACTTTGGGAGTGGCTGATGAATAATGCTAACCTAAAGCACCGAATACAGCAGCTCTTTATGCTGTTTTTGGTGATGTTCAGCAAGAGGAACACAGACCTATCAACTCTGGTCTTGGTTAGGGGTTATTGTTTTTTTTTGTCTTTAGTGAAAAGCTTTTTTTATTTACCATTTAATTGTTCATCTCTCCTTTTAGGAATATTGTACACACAATTTTTGTACTGATTTAACTATTTTAGTTGGGGTTGTGTCTTTATACCAGTTTAGTTAAAGAGGTACAGCCCCCTAATCTGGATGTAGTTATATTGGTGTAGCTTATTCCCTTTGCTTTTATGGGAAAAGGCTATACTTGTATAAGCACTTTTATATCCACAGTAGGGGGAGCGTTATATCTCTTACCCTATCGGCATCGTTAAAGGTGTATAACTTTGTGTGCATAGACAAGCCCTTATACTGGTATAATTGTGTCCACTAGGGGGTTACACCACTTTAACTTTGTCTGTTTCTGAACCAATATAGTTAAAGCAGTACAAAAACTGTGTCAACCAGCTCTCAGGGTATGTCTACACTACGGGATTAATCCGAATTTAGATAATTCGGATTTGAGATACAGGTTGTATAAAGTCGAAATGAGTGCGGCCACACTAGCACAGTAATTCGGTGGTGTGCGTCCAAGTACCGGGACTAGCGTCGATTTCTGCACCGTTGCACTGTGGGTAGCAAATCCATAGCTATCCCATAGTTCCCGCAGTCTCCCGCGCCCATTGGGATTGTGGGTTAAGATCCCAGTGCCTGATGGGACAAAAAACATCGTCGCAGGTGGTTCTGGGTACAGTCTCACTTCCTCCCTCCCTCCCTCCCTGCATGAAAGCAACGGACGGCAGACAACCATTTTCGCGCCTTTTTTCCTGGGTGGGTGAACACTGCAGACTCCATACCACGGCAAGCATGGAGCCCGCTGAGGTCAAGACAGCACTCATGAATATTGCAAACACCTCGCGCGTTCTCGTGGAGTTTATGCTCAGCCAGGACCAGAAAAACAAGGAGAGGAGGCAGCGGCGGCGGCAGCATGATGAGGACATGGACACAGACACGGATACAGAATTCAGTGAAACCACAGGCCCCGGTGCTTTGGAGATCATGTTGTTAATGGGGCAGATTCTATCCATGGAACGCCGATTCTGGGCCCGGGAAACAAGCACAGACTGGTGGGACCGCATAGTGTTGCAGGTATGGGACGATTCCCAGTGGCTGCGGAACTTTCGCATGCGTAAGGGCACTTTCATGGAACTTTGTGACTTGCTGTCCCCTGCCCTGAAACGCCAGAATACCAAGATGAGAGCAGCCCTCACAGTTGAGAAGCGCGTGGCGATAGCCCTGTGGAAGCTTGCAACGCCAGACAGCTACCGGTCAGTTGGGAATCAATTTGGAGTGGGCAAATCTACTGTGGGGGCTGCTGTGATGCAAGTAGCCAAAGCAATCACTCAGGTGCTGCTACGAAAGTTAGTGACTCTGGGAAATGTGCAGGCTATAGTGGATGGTTTTGCTGCAATGGGATTCCCTAACTGTGGTGGGGCAATAGACGGAACCCATATCCCTATCTTGGCACCGGAGCACCAAGCCACCGAGTACATAAACCGCAAGGGGTACTTTTCAATGGTGCTGCAAGCACTTGTGGATCACAAGGGACGTTTCACCAACATCAACGCGGGCTGGGCGGGAAGGGTTCATGACGCTCGCGTCTTCAGGAACACTACTCTGTTTAAAGGGCTGCAGCAAGGGACTTACTTTCCGGACCAGAAAATAACCGTTGGGGATGTTGAAATGCCTATAGTTATTCTTGGGGACCCAGCCTACCCCTTAATGCCATGGCTTATGAAGCCATACACAGGCAGCCTGGACAGGAGTCAGGAGCTGTTTAACTACAGGCTAAGCAAGTGCAGAATGGTGGTAGAATGTGCATTTGGCCGTTTAAAAGGCCGCTGGCGTTCATTATTGACTCGCTCTGACCTCAGCCAAAGAAATCTCCCCATTGTTATTTCTGCTTGCTGTGTGCTCCACAATCTCTGTGAAAGTAAGGGGGAGACCTTTATGGCGGGGTGGGAGGCTGAGGCAAATCGCCTGGCTGCTGATTACGCGCAGCCAGACACCAGGGCGATTAGAAGATCACACCATGAAGCGCTGTGCATCAGAGAAGCTTTGAAAACCAGTTTCATGGCTGGCCAGGCTACCGTGTGAAATATCTGTTTGTTTCTCCTTCCCTCCCCCTTTACTGACTGATTTTCTGTAAGGAACCCACCCTGCCCCTTCCCCCAGCTTTCTTTCAAACCAAATAAAGTCACTATCATTTAAAAATCATTTATTCTTTATTAATAGATTAGAAAAAGAGGGAGGGAACCCGGGTGGTATTTGGGAGGAGGATTGCTGGGAAGGAAAAAGCCACAAAGAAAAGGTTAAAAAAATGACAGCCTTTTGCTTGGGCTGTCTACTGGGGTGGAATGGGAAGGTGTACGGAGCCTCCCCCCCCGCGTTCTTACACGTCTGGGTGAGGAGGATACGGAACATGGGGAGGGGGGAGGGTGGAACAGGGGCTGAAGCGGCAGTCTGTTTTCCAGCAGCCGTTCCTGAACCTCCACCAGACGCCGGAGCAGCCCCAGCGTTGCATCCTTCATCCTCTGGTCTTCCTGCCGCCATCTCTCATCTCGATCGTCTCTCCTCTCCTCACGTTGGTCCCTCCTCTCCTCACGTTGGTCCCTCCTGTCCTCACGTTCACTGACTTCTTTCCTATACTTTGAAACTGTTTCCTTCCACTCATTCAGATGAGCTCTGTCACTCCTGCTGGATTGCATAATTTCAGAAAACATGTCCTCCCGCGTCTTCTTCTTACGACGCCTTATCTGTGATAACCTTCGGGATGGAGGAGGGAGGCTTGAGGAATTTGCAGCTGCTGTAGGGAGGGGAAAAAAGAGAGAATTGTTTTAAAAGCTACATTTTGCAGAACAATGCTTATACTCTTTCACGGTGACCAACACTGTTCACATTACATAGCACATGTGATTTCTGTGCAAGGTCGCATTTTGCCTCTTAATGCTGAGTGCCTGTGGCTTTGCTGCTAGAGATCAATCACAGGTCTGGGCAACAGAATTCGGCTTGCATGCGGCCATGGTAAGCTTCAGCGCCGTCCGTGCTTTCCAACATACCAAGCATAGCTTGTAAAGTGCTGCAGAAGCCTGGCCAATCTCAGCCAGTTGGGGGGGGGGGGGCAGTGTGGTGGGGCTTGTCTGGGCCCCTTCAGGCAAGTAGAGTGCTGCGGTTTTTATGTTAACATTCAGCAGCACCAGAAAACAAACTAACCCTGCAGGAAGATCCCTGCAGGCACCAAACTACCCACCCCCCCGCCGCCGACCCCCCCCCTCGCCATGAATTCTCTGGGATGATCACGGTACCCTCCCCCCACCGCGTGGCTGGTAACAGGGAAGATCCCTGCAGGCACCAAACTACCCACCCCCCCGCCGCCGACCCCCCCCTTCGCCATGAATTCTCTGGGATGATCAC